>NW_028277545.1:0-250544 GCF_059751315.1 Micrasema longulum
TGCACACACGACGATTCTGATATTTAGATTTTTGACATGTGCATCTTTGAGTAATTGTTGAATTTAATTTGCCATGTCGTTCCTAAGCTTCTCGTTTTCTGTATCCATTAACATTCGCATGGTAAATCCTTTCAACCATTCTTTCGCTGTCCATTTGCTCTAAATGTCCTCACCAATGCAACACTCCTTGCTTGATTTTGTATGTAATGCTTGTCTCTGCTTCACTAAATGCACGCATTGCGACATTTGTGCACCTTCTATGCATATTTTTAAAACACATTTGCCTAAGAGATCGTATTTTGAGAGTATGTAGCCCATTTTCATCCCTTACTGAATTAAATCATTGACTAATTTTTTTTATTTCAAATACATCGGTATTTCAAATTCATACGAAATTTAAAATTAGTTTACTACCGTAATTACCGACATCAAAAAGCGCCATGTTTATTTTTCAATTTCTGGTATGTATTTTTACTGCTTATGTCAATAATTATTTTAAAACATACAAAAAAAATATATCCCCATGAACCAATACGGGTCTAAAAGGTTATATCTTCATATATATAATACTTATGTACGTGTGATGTAACTGAACTCCTCTTCAACGTCATAACCGATTTACGTGCGGTTTTCAGAATAATATAGACCTTTGAGACCAAATGAATCACTAGAATCTGATACAAACATCGCGTTAGATTTTCGAGCACCCTGACATTTCATGAACAAATAGAGACAATCAGTGGTAATGCATTGGAGATGTTAGGATTTGTTCTGCGTACTGCCAGGGTTTTCGAAAATACCCGCGTACTGAGAACTCTTTACAACTCCTTGGTGCGAAGTAGACTCGAGAGTGGCTCGATGATTTGGGGGCCGCATGAACTGAAGTACTCTATTATGGTAGAAAAAAATCCAAAAGATGTTTCTAAGATATCTTTACATGAGAGAGTGCGGGTATTATCCTTGGCCCAACTCGACCGAGTTTCTCCAGGGTATGCTTGGGTACAACAGTTTAGAAACTAGATGGAATGTGTATTTGACTACACATTTATATCGATTGTTGCGCGGTATGATCGATTGTTCTGAGATTATGATGAGCATTGGTTTCTATGTTCCTGATAATTACCTAAGACAGCGTCAGCATAGATTGTTTCATATTCCGATATACAGGACCAACCTGCCTATGGTTATGCCTGTTAGAAGGACTACCGCTATGCTTAACAACATCGCTCTGGATATTGATCTGTTCCATGTATCCGAAGGGGTTTTCCGGAGCAGGATTCTCCTACTACTTTGACACGAGTCTCTTTCTTGTATTATTTTCTTTTTTATAATATGTACGTATTAAATATATGTTTGAAATGTAACCGCAACGCCAGTTTCACAGTTAGTGCCTATATGTTTTTGATGTTTTACTAATAAAAAAAATTAAAAAATGGAAATTTATAATTTTTAAGTAAGTTGAAAAAGTCTAGTCGCAGACATAAAATATATCTAATAAATTCACCATTGTAGCGTGTTAACAGTCGGCGATGGCCAAATGTTTCCTGCAAGCATTCATAACTTTCGCAAATTTCACAGTGATTAAAAAGAAGCGTAGTATTTCTCTTTGTTACACTATAAACGAAATCGTAAACGTATTCTTATTTTTGACAGGCCGTCGTTATTTTTTTCTGTAATATTATTAAATGCACACTCTGGTTTTAACGATGTCATAAAATAAAACTCAAATATCCCATAAAAATCCATTAATAAACTGACCCTTAGAAAATATACAAGCACTTTCATTATCTACTGTTTATTTACTCACCTCAGGCGTAAAGGAGAAATTGTGTCGTCTCTTCTAATCTCTGCTCCGTCTTTAAGCTGCTAATTCTTCTCACGGATTTGTCACACTCTTACAAACTATTATTACACCGAGGAAAAGGGACAAAAAACTTTGAAACCAACTTGATTTAGAACACTTCGGTTATTTTACGAAATAAGTTTTAAACTAGAGCAGAATTCGATTGTATTTTATTTAAATAAAAGGTTTTGTTTTTAAAAACTAGTTTTAAAGCCTGTCGAAAAAAAGACACCCAAGAATAAATTCACTTTATTACACGGTTTAAACTATCACAGTCATTTATTATTATTTCACTTTGGTTAAAATAATTACATATTCACTTTTTAATTAAATTTCAAAAAAATTTTAAACTGATTATGTCATAGAAATAAAAAAAAATACCATTTAAAACTTGCATTAGATTAGATACACGCCGGACATTTACGAAAAAAATATAATTGGTCAAAATCAGTTATGCAATTACGTTAATTTTTATATTGTAATAAAAGAGGATAAAGTTGAAATGTTGATCAACTGTTTGAAATATAATATTCTATCCCATTAAATTTCCTTTGCAACTTTTTAAAATAAGTTATTACAAAATCTGGTTAAAATAAAAAAAAAAGATTTCTATGTATAGTATGTTAATGAAGTTTTAAAAAATATGTATGAATCATATGGCATGCTTCATTTTTTTATATTTTTTTATTATATATTTCTAAATACTGTAAATCAATATATTCTTTACACTGTAAAAATATCTGCACAATAGTCCAGGAGGCCTAATAACATTGCTTATTTACAGCACAGAACATCTTGAGGCTTCAAAAAAATCACGTTTAATTAGATTATTTTCATCATATCTTTATCTGCTCTAAAATGTTCTCCATCTCCATTGCAATACGTTAACTAGTTTTTTGTTTGTGCTCCCAATTTCAAGTATTAAAAACTAATAAGATTAAAAAGCGAAACCACTCGAACTAGTAGTAAATTTCAAAACTTTTTGTTAAAATCTTATTACGTATTACTTAATCAAAATACTGTTGACCAACAATATATTTATTGCACGTCTAACACCATTATTATACGCCCATCTATGATTTACATATAAATACATTCATACACGTATATGCAAGAGTTTATAAACCGTGTAATTAATACCTAGATATGCGTTTCGAAAATCACTCTAAAATATTATCATTGTGAAAAAACGTGGCATTAAAAATAATTCCACAATCATTAAAAAATACTGCCTTTGAATAGGTACGATTAGTAAAGGCAATATAATTTAAATCCGGTTGCGGTCCCGTAGCAAGTGTCTCGGACTCACAACTCAAAGGTCCGTGGTTCGAATCCCACTCTACCCCAACTTGATTTATTAACTGTATTATCTATATGCTCGTTGTATGTCAGTTTATAGTCCAAAACAACTCCTAAATCTCTAATGGACTAAACTACATCAATTTTGGAGTTTTCTAATAAGTACTTGAAGGAAATTGGTTGTTTTGTTCTATGAAATGACATTATTTTGTATTTTATAATATTTAGTTCAAAGTTTACGCCATCGGTTAAAAGAGTTAATGTCTGATTGAAGAAGAAAACAGTCTTATAAAGTTTCAATTATTTTGAGAATTTTGTTGTCGTCCGCAAAGAGTCAAAATCGAGAGTAAGAGAATGATTTAGCAACATCATTAATATACAAATTGAAAAGCAGGGGTGCCAAATGAGCACCCTGAGGTACACCCGATGTAACATCAACACTGGTTAATAAATAGTTATATATACGAATATTTTGTTTCCTACCAGTATTGTAGACTCTTTTAAGTAAAATAGTGAAATATTAGGATACAGTTAAAAAAGTATGACGAGTATTCTTATTTCCTGTAAATATTATACTGGTCTACCAAATATACCAATAAATAAGTTATTGAAAAAATTGTCTTTTGGTATTAAAATTGACTAAAATAGTTCGTTTTGAAAAATAAAAAATCTAAACGACAATTTCACTAAAAATTCGTACGTTTTGGTGAAAATTAAATATAACAACATGCTCTGCGTCCTTAAATCTGTATGAAGTGATAAAAAATTTGATTTTCAATTTTGAAAAGGAACCCTATATTTGTTAGCTTGAAACATTTAAGAAGAATCATATTGCTGTATTTACAATGCACATACATTAATGCCGCAGTCAAGCTTCTTCCAAAATGTGTTTTCTTTGTTGATAAAGAAATATTTTACAATCACTTTAAATGTACTATTAGAACCTATATTATCTTCAAATAATGGCTTTTTTTAAAGAATGCACTTAATCTAAGAATGTAAATGAGCTCTTTTGTTATCTTAAAAATAATGGTAGTTCATCTTAATGATTTTATTCATTCACAGTAAGTAGTTTATTTCATATTTTTTTGAGACACAAGTCCCAACTCTATGAGACCAAAGTTCTATGTTGAGTTAAGATGAATAATTAACTTAATTCATTGATCAAATTGATAAAATACCTAAATTTTATATTTAATGGTGTATCGTCAAATGCATCAAATTGGTCAACGATAAATTATTGTTGTTTAGTCACTAGGAAAATCGCGTAAATAATCGTTACATAGATCTACCATAGATTATCACTATCATAAATATATTATTCGCCAAGTAGAAGACTTATGTAGGGCACTCCATAACGAATGGTATACGTAATTATATTAGCATTACGAATAGTTAAATTAATTCTTAATGGGCTGTGCTAAAAAAATCTTTTGCACGCGGTGCTATAATATCGCGTTATGTCAGGCAAAAGACGTAATATTCTGAAGTTCACAGAATTAAAAAGAAAAAGAAAAATTTATACTGTCAAACAATTCATTATTCATAATTTATAAAAATTAAAGCTTAATTCAGGCCTGTCATAGCAAAATGAATTAAAAATCATAAGAACGCCAGTCATTTAACTAGCGTGCGTTCTCGCTCACTGACAATAACCGACTGATTGAACGAATTTCTTCTTTTGTTTTTGTTTCTTTCACACAAACACTGGCCCACACAACAACTTCTCTGTCTTCCTTGTTCCTTATTCTATTTTCGTGCTTTTTAACACAATTAAACAGATTTATTGTGGTATTGGCATCACTTTTAATCATTTTTACCGAAGTTTTGAGTTTACTGTTTACTATATTGATGTGCCAAATATACGTCTTTTTAAAATTATTTTTTATGTTTCTGATCCTATATTTGTGGTGGTATTTGTGGTATTTTTAGTCCCACGGAGTTGGGACTTATCTGTCAAATAATGTACAGTAAATTTATGATGTAAATAAATAAATAATTATTCTTCACATAGTAAGGATAAATATTTTTGGTTTCAAAATCCTGCATATTTATACAAATTGTATTATCTAAATCTGGTGTGAAAATGTATATTCAAAGATTATGAAATACAACTTCATCATCAAATACAACTTCATCATTATAGTGGCATAGTAGCTTGGATTACAAAGGGGTAATTATTTATATTTTGAAATAGAGCAATCTCTTACTCTGTCTTCATTGGAGAGACGTAGAACTGTGAAGGACCTTATATGCATTTTCAAAATATTTAATGCTATAAGTGATGTCCCATCTCTGTTGCAATCAATTTCTTTTCATGTTCCCAACCGTATCACCAGAAGTCAAAAATCTGCTATTTATAAAATCTTCTAAGAGCAACTTTGGTTTTTATGCCCCAATGTCCAGAATGTGTAGATAAGTCATTTCATCACACGACTTGGAATTCTTTGGGATAGATCTTCCGGCTTTTCGTAGATCTCTTCGCGACTGAACAGTGTGGGATGAAGTTGGATTGGCATGGTTTAGCTCGAAGTCTTAGGTCTTTCGTTTACAATTATCGTACAATTATTGTTTTGTCCTTGTTTGTCTTTGCTAAATAGTTTTATGTTCTTTTTATTCAGTTTCTTGCATTTATGTTTCTTCATGTAACTGTTGTAATTGGCTTAGGCCGTTTATATAAAAAATAAATAAATTAATAATAAATAAATATGAGAGATATATCAAGTCTTGTATTCTACATAGACTTGTGTTACACCGCAGTTTCACAAGAGATAATGTAAAAAAAAAAAAAAAAGATTTTTTTTAACGTGTTATTTCGATACCGTGTAAAACGAGGTTCCAGTGTAATTTGAAAATCAGTCAACCTCATGATTTAATGTATTTTTATATTATTAACTATCGTCAATATCAAGATATTGGGCACATACGCTGACTTTGTTGCGAAAAGATTTTCGCCCGAGGGAGACTGTCCGGTTCATATTTCTATAGATTATTTTCTATTATATTATTATGTATTGGAAACACTGTGACGTAAGTTTGGATAACATCTCCATTATGAAAAAATTCAATATCAAAAGGTGAAACGAAACGATATTATAAAAAATGAATTCAAACTTACATTAGAAAATTACACAAATTGAAAATGGATCAAATTTCAATCAAAATGTGTAGTAAATAAAAAAACTGAGTTCTCAAAAACAATAATATAAATAAAAATATAGAATAAGCCAAAATAGTTTTTTGAAATTACCAAAAATTTGTTTTCAAAAGTTTTCGTCGGCCTCGTGGATGAGTGGCTCGGGTTCGATTCCCGACGTGGTTGACGTGAATTTTTATTTGAAAAAGGTGTTTTTTATTTTTATTTTTTAAATTTCTTGGACCGGTACCTGAAGCCTGCACTGATCTTGTTACTTTCATGTAATAGAAATATCAAAATACGCTGCGGTTGGTGTAACTAGTGCCCTATGCACCATTATCTGCCGAAAAGGTAATGATAATGATGATGATGATAATGAAAGTGAAACTCGCGCCCCAGCTTATATAATGGTAAAACAATTATAGACAACAAAAATAAAAGAAATCAATTATTTTAGTGTAGATAAGCAAAACCAGAATTCAGAGAGATTTTTACAGCATTCGAAATATGAAAATTATATCGATTTTACCGTCGTACGAGTGTTTGCTCTAAAAACTGAAATGACAATGAAAAATGAAACATTACAATAAATTTCTCCATACTATTTTCCGAGCCGGTGCAGTCTGACTATTGGAGAATTTACGAAATAACTCTAATTATATCTGCATTCTTGCTATTTCATAATACTAAAAATATTTCATTATTATTTATTTTTTAGTCTTGACAAAGGAAGTAATGTTCTGAAACTGGTCGGCATATTAAATTTATTTATCTGATTTTACACGAACTAAATACATAGTCATTACTCTTATTTATTTGTTAAAAGAAAACAACAGCCATTTTAATAAAAAAATACAACTTTTACAAATAAGCCAAAATTAAAGGCCGATTATAGTTTTTTTATGTATAATAATCATCATTCCCTTTCCACGCCTTATGGTGCATAGGGCACTGTATTGGTACACCAATCGCAGTGTATCTTGATAATTAAAAAAAAATTACATGAAGGAAAGATGATCGGCCTTATGATATATTTAACTAAATCCAATGCCAAAATATACGAAAAAAAGGTGTACCTGTGTTAAACTACTTCGTGTCATTTCACTTGTGAAAAAAAAAATTACAAATACAAGTAATTAGAGCATTTTTATGAAAACAAAACTTTTTTGTTAACTTGATCATAAAACATATTTTCACCAGCGGATCTATACGGAAGTTCAGCCTTCCCCCTTTTCTTCTTTTAAACAAAAGAAAAGAAATATAATATTGTTTACAAAAAAAAGTCGAATTTGTTTAATATGTACAGTTAGATTAGATTGTAATTATAATTCGCAATGGTTCTAACTTTTTTTATAGCTGTTTATAGTGATAAAATAAATATCGGTTTTAGAAAAAAAAATAGGATTCTGGGAAAACAAAATACACGATTTTTCAGGGCCAGACCAATGAAGTGACATGCACCAGACGCGGATAAAGGAAGCGGCCGGGTAGGAGAGGAGTAGGGGTTTGTGGAGGGACTGTTTGTCTGAGAAATTAAGGATTTACTTCGTTTTGAATTTACAATCATAATAAAAAAAAATTCAAAAGACTTTTTGGAAAAAAATTAAAAGGATTTTTTTTATAGCTTATCATGAGAAATGTTTCTCTGAAGTTTGGCATTTATGCCTTGAAAAACGTGTATAATAAAAATCTATGTTGAGCATTTTAAGAAAAAAAATCATATTTACGTAGCACAAACAATATCAATACAATATGTTCATTAAAAACAATGGTTCACTTGAATGACAGCGGACCACCCCGCTATCACCGTTCACCATATCTCCTAATCCGTTCAACATATATTCGTAGTAAAAAATAATTATACGTTAATAATCTACTGCTTTAAGATAATGCACTATATTATTTGAAAATTCACTCTTCATTATGTAAATGTATATGTGATAAGCGACTCGGGTACAATAATTCACTATGAGAAAAACAAAACACAAATCCATCGTATTTTGGCAAATGGTATCGTAATCGGCACCTTCTAATTAATTCATAATGACCCATAATTATCATAGGTAAACCCTTCAAGGGTACTAAACTCACATGACAGCTTACCTAACAATTATTGCATATTGATTAGGTACTATCCATTATAAATGGTAAATTAACACAAAACCTAATATTAAAATAAAACGTGAGATTTTTTCAATTTTATTGATTAATGGCGTGCGCAGTGAATTTGCATGTTTTTCTTTGTTCTGGACTCCATTTGAAAATATCCGGAGATTTAAAAAAAGAATACAGTACATAACATGAGTACACACATGACTTGCATAAAACTGATAAGTGTGAGCTTTACACATCACGCTTATATCAAACAGAAGTGTCAGACAAGTCGAAATAAGGCGTCTTACTGGTTTTAAGACGCACCTGTCTCTTCATCAGGACACTTTTCACGTTAACATACAAATCCCACTATTCACCTTAACCATAGTTGTTGCACAAAAATATTAAACCGATGTTGATAGGACACATCATAATAAAGGTGGGATAAAAGTGGGTTTTTCACGTTAGTGTAATTAGTGTCCTGACGAAGAGACGTATAGGTCTAGAAATCGGTAGACACTGGAAAGTCGGTAAGTGATTTTATTTAAATATTTGCTAAGATTTATTGAAATTAATTTTTGACAGATAAATTAATGCTTTGAATATTTCAAATAAATTTACGCTCCAAGTCTATAAAAGGCCTCATTTTATGTGGCTATTAAATATAAACACTATACATTTACATTCTCATTTAAAAAATAAACTAATGAAGAATTGAGGAAAACTTAAAAAAATATATTTAGACTATTGTGGTCTGAATATTTTTTTAAAAACACACTTTGTTTTTTACTGTTCTGTGGTTTTACCGTTAATTTTTATGTGAATTTTTAGTTTCTCTACCTTGAGCTGAATTAATTTTCATCGATTCAAATCAGATATCACAAATTAATAATTTGCGTTTCCAGGAATTTAACTGATGAGGAAAACGACTTGACATAAAAATAAAAACGTCAATTAACTGCATTTTTTAAATGTTGATTTTTCTTATAATATTTTAACAAATAATGAAATATCACTTTTTTACATTTTTAAAGTAATGAAGATCAATGAAATAATACAGTAAAAAAAAATGTTTTGCTAATTATTATGAGCATAGAAAAATAATAATTTTAAATTCCCGCAAAAACGGTCGTTCCATTGGCCACGCCCCAAATACGTCACGATTCAGGTTTATTTGTTCCTACCATTCAAATCTGTTAGAACATTGTCACGAATCTTGATGTCACAACTACCAAGGTCAAACATGTTGCGTTTTTCTAGCACCGTATTTTTGCTACATTTATTTTTTACATTTATATATGAAAACATTTCTCCACAATATCCATATTGATTTCGAAAATACAATTAATTATTCTAAATTTATTTTTATATATTTTTATCGGTATTCGGGTATTCGAAGTATGTGATATTTCCCTATTGTTAATACTCAATTCTTGGAAATGGAAATCAAGATTTAGTCAAGCTTGGTTTTAACCTTGTAAATCTTTGTGAGTTCAATTTACTACAACATTCCTATTAAAAAGGGTCTTTTTATGTTTTTTTATAAAATAATATAAAAAGGCAAAAAATTACGACGGTACCGATATTGTTATTTTTCCCGCGTGACGTCGGATAATTTTTCTGCCATGGTTTAAAATTCTCATATTTTGAATCACCTAAAAACTGTGTATTTTTATAATATTAATAAAAATATTCGTTTTTTTAATACCCTGAATTACTATTTTAGTTACCAGGCGTATGATAGTGATAGTGAATAATCTTTGTTACGATTTTTTAAGTATTTTGCTGCCATTTTATAATTTCATATAAAATTAAGGTACAATGTATACTTATTATAAACTTATTAATAATTCAAAAAGGAATGGCCCACGCTCAGACGCTGAAGTCTTTGTGGGCATGTTATCCAATGTATGTTTTAGCTTAATTTTCAAATGTATTTTTTTAAAGTGTATTTTTGTCATTTTATTTCTATATATGGAAAACATAAATAAATAAAAATATATGTATTTTTTTTTTAAATCCGGAATTTTTTTTTTACGAGAAAGCTGATCCACCATTAACCTTCTTTTGCTTTTTTTTTTAACGATTTTTTAAACATATTTTGGTTCCAGTGCATTATATTTTCAACAATATTCACGATTTGTGAACATACTCTAATACTATATTTTTGTGTGGTAAATATTTAAAACGTTTCCATCTTTCTGGCACCGTGTAGACTGCAGACGTTTTGAAACGACAGAAGAAAGAAAGTAGATTAGATTAATTAAGTAAATAGTTTGCAGGTAAAGTCAAGTGACAAGACAGTCGGATGAGGAAGTTAGGAAACATTATATCTAATGATTAATAGTCTGCAATGGAGATAAGTGTTTCGGTTGAGAGGAAAAGTTGGGTTAAGTAATGCACGGGTATGAGATTATAATCATTTTCTTATGATATACGAGATAAAATCAAGAAGTCTTTGAAAATATTAAACGAATTTCAGTTATTTATGACAAGATACCGTAATTCCGGTTCAAAAATATTGACAACGAAATTTTATGAAATGAAAACTAAAAAGTACTTTATAATAATAGATGGAGATTTTATTCAAAGCTGCCTCCATGGTATAATGGCTTAGACGTTTGCATTATCCACGGCAGGTTCCGAGTTCAATTCCCGATGAGACTACAAAAATAAATAAGATTTCTATCTCTAGCCGGTGCGGAAATTTGGCATTTTGATCGGTCTTTTTTGATCTGTTGTAATGCAAAAAAAAACCTGAAATTTTAGACTCATGATTTATTTAAGTGATAGTTTTGCACACACGTTATATTAACTAAGCCTATGTTTAAAGTTTAAACATACATACGCGTATTTAGAGAAATATGAAAGTTGCGATGGTTTCAAAATGAAACGAAATGGAAGGAAGGCCGAAAAAGATATGGCATGACTAAATCCAATAAATAATTCAAGATGGACATTTCATAAGTCGGAATAATCGGCGTGCGTGCATGAAAGATGTATGAATATAGAGGAAGCAAAGTCTGCTTGCGAGACATAGTGATATGAAGTTTTATCCTCTCCGGTTATTCCACGTCCGGGAAACGGCGTGATTGTTTGTTTGTTTTAAAATATATTCCCAAATCTGCGTACGTTTGAAGACGCACATTTAAACATTTTTATTACTCTGCGCACGTTTGAACACCTGTATTTAATTGCATGATCAAACAAAGGCAAAGTGGTGAGTAAGCTTGCGAAATGATAACTTTTACCTGGCAAGTTATAAACCCTATAAATATCGTCATCCTAATTTGTAAAAGTCCATAAATGAAAAAAATAAAATATTTTGGCGTGTTTTGTTGGGACTTTAAATAATCTTTACGTGTGTAAAACTTGTATATTCGTAAAGCGTTGAAAAAACTTATCGACATTCGCTACTGAAGTGAAAACTGTTTTTACTCTCCACAAACAAGTAAATTTAGGATTTACAAAATTTACAAATTATACTAAAAGTATAATTCTAGATTTTAACCATTCATTTCGAGAAATTCTACATTTCTGTTAAACTATTTGTTAATACCAATATTTTTTTTGATCTTCTGTCGTAACGTAAATAACATATTAATATTTATAACTTTCATCAAACACATTGTATTTACTAATTATTGATAAAAAAAACAACCATAAACAAAAAACAAACACTTTTGTTCTTTAAAAAAAATCACTATTAACTTTAAAAACACATTTAATTAATTTAAGAGATGAAAATGTTACAATCCTTTTTTAAACAACGATTTTGAACAATGTTATTTTTAAAGCATAACTGATTTTTTTGAAACGCATGATTTTTATTTATAAAATTAAGTTAGGCACTGTTGTTTAAAATGTGAAAAAAATAGTTTAAAAAAATACGTACTATTTTAAAAATTGAATTGTAAACTGACCATCACCGGGTTAACTCAAAAAACTGATTTTAAACGGGACAAATTTGAATTTGACATTAGCTGTCAAAATGTACCAGCAATGGAACTAACTCGATTTGAATTCGAATCTCGGAACACTCCTGTCGCGCGATTGGTGGAAAGTAAGAGGCAGCGCTTGTCGTCTTGATAGCCGATAGACGATAGACTGACAGCTAACTGTTAAGACTGCAAGAACATTGGTAGCTGAGGAGAACAGTTGGCGGGGATATGGAATCGTTGCAGAATCGACTTTAGCGGTTATTAAACTGGTTGGTAAACGATCACCTTCATCTTTTCTTTATTCACACCCATTGGTGCATAAGGCACAGCATTTGTGCGTGAATATATGCATATAGTGTGAACAACGTCATAGATTGCCCTTTCGTCAAAAGTTCTTTAGAAAAGGTAACTTATAATTGTTGGGTTCTTGTTACGTACCTATAAAACATTTTAATTTTACTTTCTGTTTGCTATTTTAAACTTTTTGTGTACATGTTTTGTGTGGAGTATTTTTTAAAGCAAAAACAGTATTTCTTTGTACCTTTTATACATACGAGTATATGTATTTTATTATTCATTTTACAGTGATCTATGTTAAGTTTTAACAATTTTTTGTCTATATTTATTTTTAAATTTAGATTATAATTTTTATCATCTAAAAAAATCGTTTTTTTTCGTATGATTGTATTTTGCAATTTTCTTTTTTTGTTTAATCAATGGATTCAGAAACTGCCTTTTTATAATCTATAATAAATGTTTACAAATTACAACAGGGATGGAGAATACCTTAAATAAGGGGATATGGAAGTCTAGGCATTTACAGAGCTTATGACCTGTCATTGGCTGGTTTAAGTGGCCACTTTACACACTGTGTAACATTCACCACTTTTCCTATGTTTGAACATACATATTTCTTCAAGTCTTCCATTTATTGACTTTAGTGAAGTTACATACCTGAAACCTTTATTGTTGTGAAGAGATTCATCTGACTGAATTATTTCACATACTAGGCAACGCCTGAAAACAAATTTACAATTTTTAAACTTCTTCTTGGACCAGTTGGTTTGATTAAAATATTTGGGTTTGTCCAAATGTTTGCAGACTGGATTTCTGCTAAATGCCTGCCTAGACTTCCATATTCCCTTATTTAAGGTATCCTCCATCCCTGTTGTAATTTGTTAAACTTAATGACTCCCGAGGGGGTGAAATCCAGTCTTTTGTCTACAAACATTTGGACAAACTCAAATATTGTAATAATAAATGTTTTTTTTCTTAATTTAATATTTGAAGTGTTTACACGAATTATGTATCTCTGTAAGATAAAAGGCACTGCGTACCGTATATAATATATAAGTAAATAAAAAAACTTGTACCCCTCAGGACTCCAAGCCACATTAAATTTGCCGATTCTCAGGACAAATTAGAAAAATAATGATTTTTCTATCAAGTAAGTCATTATTACAATACCGTTTTTACGGTCACGTAGATATTTTCTAACTGTTTGTTTTTTTTTTTTTTGTTATTTGATATTGTGGTGTATTTACAAAACCTCCTTAATTATTCCCCTTTTCCCAACTGCTGGCTAGCGTCTAAAATAGGGGCTTAGCGGATTATTTCTTTTAAAATCAAATAAAAACTATTTATTTACTCAACGATTTTTTTCTGTTAATACTTGTATTTTTTTTAATGCAATATCTTAATTTCGAATCAAATCCTAATTTTTTGTTTATTTTAAATTATAGGTTATCATAATGTTATTAATATAATTTACATCCCAATGGCAAATGAACATGGACTTTTTTTACATATAGTTTCAATAACTCTTATTTTCTATATGCATTGTATATAAAACGGTTTTTTTCCCAAATAAAAAAATATATATTAATACATAGCAACAGAGATGAAAAACATTTTGACGAGGGAATATTGAAGTCTAAGTATTTACACGGCTTATACCTATCATTGGCTGGTTTAAGTGGCCACTTTACACACAGGGTAACATTTACATTAACTGCTCTTTAACTTCACAAAGATCAATAGATGAAAGAATTTACTTAGATTTATTTATGTAAATGTTTTCAAACAGGTTTCTCTAATGTGGACACTTCTTAAATTACTTTTGTATTTAAAATGTTTTATATAGTTAATAAAAAATTAAAAAATAAATTTTAAAAAAAAAGTTTGTATTTGTTTTGCATTTGAATGTGTTATGGATTATTATGAAACGGATTTAAGTAACAGATATTTATTTCCCGTACTAACTTTTAAAAAATGTCATTTGAAACCTAGTGTATTTTCAAACGAACAGCAATAACTTCTCAATTACTAGAAAAAAACGACGGATATTAAAAAATCATTATGTTATTAGTATCAAATATTTTTTTACAACTGCCAGATTTATTTCAGGTTTCAGAGAGTTAAGGAAAAGAGGTATTTTAGACATAGGCAATGACAGATCTAAAGCTTAGTCAATGCTTAAACTTCCATATTCCCGTCTCAAAAATGTTTTTCTCTATGTTGCAACGAATTGAAATAATGAAATTAATTCAAATTTAATTCAAACGGAAAAATTATTGGAAAATTTACAGTGTTATTTGCCATTGGTGAGTTACAAGTTTACATCGATCAATTTTTGTATGTTGCAATAATAATAAAGTACACATTAGTAGCTGCCGCCATTTAAAAATGCATTTGTATATTTATAAGTTGCACTTATATGGAACCTCTTTCAAAATAAGGTTAAAACTAGTTTGCTGAAAATAACATTTTCTAAATGTTATTAAATATTTGTATATAACCACTTACCGACTTTTCTATGTCTACCGGTTTCGAGACGTACCCGTCTCTTTGTTAGGACACCAATTAAACTAACATTCAAACCATCATGCAAACAAACATGCAAAACCCACTATAAACCTTTACCATAGTTGTTGCCCAAAAATATAAAACCAACACGACATGCATTTTAATAAGCACGTGCACTGATTAGGACAAACATGCACTGATTCAATTATGAAAATATTGTTGTTTGAGAATTAATAAAAAAAGTAGAGGGGATGGAGTTAGGGGGTAAGCTTGATAGGTTTTACAGGGTGACCATTACAGTGGAACATCGCATAAAGGACTATATTGGAAGTTTGTTTGATTATTGATCAAAGGAACATTATTTTTTAAAGCTTTCCTATTGTGAAATATGTCCATATTCAGCAATGTTTGATTATGTCCAAATGCTTGCAGACTGGCTGGATTTCCTCCCTAGGGAGTTGTTCATATTTAAATTTATTTCAACAGAGAGGGAAAACATTTTGAGATGGGAATATGGAAGTCAAGGCATTTACAGGGCTTATGACCTGTCATTGGCTGGTTTAAGTGGCCACTTTACACACTGTGTAACATTCACCATTCTGCCCATGTTTGAACATCCACAAGTCAACAGATGGAAGAGTTGAGGAAATGTGGATGTTCAAACATGGGCAGAATGGTGAATGTTACACAGTGTGTAAAGTGGCCACTTAAACCAGCCAATGACAGGTCATAAGCCCTGTAAATGCCTAGACTTCCATATTCCCATCTCAAAATTTTTTCCCTCTCTGTTGAAATAAATTTAAATATGTCCATATTATTTACTTTTTACCCTTTGTTATTTGTATGTCTGATTTTTACTCCTGTATTTTTATTTAAGTCATGATTTAAATTGATTAGGTGATTTGCGAATTCAGAGAAATTATTATTGTGAAGGCACCTCATATGTTCTTTTACAAATGTTAAATACAAATATTTTATAACATTTAGTAAAATGTTTGACCACAAAGAAAATGCTTTAAATATTAAGAACATTTTCATTTTCTTTGCGCAAGCGATTGTGCATAGGGTACTGCAATGGTACAGCAACCGTAGCGTATCTTGATCATTTTTGTTACATTAAGGTAGTATGATCAGCCTTATGCTTAAGGTGCCAGTCTAGGAACTTTGTAATCATTTAGTTTATAAAACGTTTTTAGGTTCAGTGCCGAAATACAGCGTTTATTGGCAAAAAATAAAAGTTAATACATACCATACAAAAAAAACAAAATAATTATAAGACGTTGAATTAAATTGCAAGAAAATAATCTTAGCAGCTTCACTAGATACAAAAATACTTGTTCTAAAGGTAAATTTCTAATATATATATAAATTGCCATGCCTGCCATTTGGAGCTTGTTGGATTACCGTATTTTTGTTGTCTTTTTATTTTTCTTATCATTCTTGTTTTTAAATATGATGATAATATTGTTATTGTTCTTTGGGTTTTTAATATACAAAATTATCAACTTATAATTATTACAAAATTCTGTTTACCGATGTTATTTTATTGCGTTTAAATATGCCATGTTGTCACGTGGCTTAATTTGTTTGCTTTTTTGACGTTTGCAAAGTCACATTCCACAGTGTAACAATGTGTAAAAATGAATAAAATATAATATTCTATTTTTGAGCTTTGGAATCGAAAAAACGCCGGTTACATTTTCCTCAAATAAAAACGCGGGTGAAACAACGCATTGATAAGAAAACGATAGTAAAGCCGAATTCGTTAGTTAATTAAACTCTAGTCAAACTCCACTTTTTTAACGATCAAACAACCGGGCCTAAGAGTCCTCGTCGTAATTAAATCAAAATCATGGAAAAATTACTGCAGTAGTGCCATAATCCAGGGAGTAAATACGGGAATACGTGTTAATGAAGAAAAGTCAGGCTATGTTTTACCCTAACTCCTTTAAAATTATGACATTCGACTTATGTCTAACGCGAATTTAGCCATTCTTTAACCGCCAGCCGGATTTTGATGTGATCTTAAAATCTAATAATTTAATTTGAAACCAAAAGAAATTTAAAGAAAAATGGCCGATTATGTCGTGAAAGCATGCATAAACTGTCTGGGTAAAAGGAAAAGACCTTTTATCGATATAAAGGTAAGGTGTGTGATTAAATTCTAAAACTAAAAATAGGTAATATTCAAATTATATTGAATTTAAGTAGGTACCTATTTTTGGTTGAATTCCAAAACTTAAAATAAATATTTTTTCAAATATGGCATACTTTTTGCAAACGTCAAACTGCGGTCGTTTCACCAACAGAGGGGTGTACTTATGTAGGAATACGATTTTTAAAAATGTATTGAATTTAATATTAATTTATTGTTACCAAAAAACCAATAAAAAGAAATAAATGGGTGAAAATTATAAGGAATTTAAGGAAAGAATCTGATTGAGATTCACAAAATACAAATGCTGTTTGTAAACATTCAAAAAAGAACTTTTTATTTTTTTAACAATAAAAACTACATCTTTCAATTTTTTTGCAAATGCATTTTTCCTGAATGCAACCCCCGTAGATTGATGAATAAAACATAAATGCTCCTAACTTCTTTTTATTATTTTAGATTGAAGATTTTAATATCTACAAACACGCACAGCGCAAAGATCTATATTTCTCTGAAAACCGCACATAAATCTGTTAACCCGTTTAGGAGGAGTTCGGTGACATCACACGTACAGAGGATATTGTATATACATATGGATGTATTTATTTATTTATTTTATTCATATTTTTTTCCATTCTAAAGTATGATTAATAATAAAAATAATGAGACCTCACTGGCAATTTACTTTAACTTAGAACTTTGGTAGTGCAGAAGAATGCTTTTAATCTCAAGAAATGATCGTGTCTCCGATGAAGCGGCTTAAGGTGTCATGAACAAAAAAAAAGAAGTTACTGACCAATGTCAACAAAAGAAGCCTCATACTTTGGCCACATAATCCACAATGAGAAGTATGCCCTTCTCAAACTTATTATTGAAGGAGACATATAGGGCAGGAGGGGTATGGGATGGAAAAAAGCATCATCAGGCTTAGAAATCTTAGACGGTGGTTCGGTGTGCCGGATGCAGCTCGTTGATTAGACTGGCCCAGAATCGTGATGAATTTAGAATGATGGTCGCCAACCTCTGGTAAGAAAAGCCAAAAAAGAAAACGAAGCATGAAGAAGATTTTTTAATAAACTGTGGAAATGTCATTGTAATTATATATTTATTTATTAATATATACACGGCACGCAGTGCCTTTTACCTTAAAAATATAGATATTAAAAATAACATAAACATTTCAATATAATGTGAAAAACTTAAAATTAAATACAAAAGTAATATTTTACATAAATACTATACATATAACACAGAAGTTTTGTATAAATAACATATTTAGATACAAAAAAATAATTAAAAATTGTGTGCAGATAAAATTTTAAAAGGAAAATATTTTATATATATATTTTTATTTAAAAGGTACAAAATATAAGTATATTAAAAGCAATAAAATTCTTTTGCCTCATAAAAAAAAACAGTAAAAATAATGACAATTAAAGTAATTTAAAAAATAAGTATACACGTAAATATGGTACACAATAGTACCCATTCAAAAGTAAACATAGAAAGCACTATAATCTAAAAAAGGTCAATTACCGTTCATCATCTTTGCAATGATTAAATAGAGTTGATTTATATAAGCTATACTTTAAGTGAAAAATATCAGCAACGTCGGAATAGTTTTTGCCGAGTACATGGAGTCGATTCAGAATAGCATTATACGAGTATACGGTTCGCGAATTGTTGCAACTAAACGGAGGTACTTGACGAGTCATTCGTTCAGGTACCTTGAAGTTAATGAGTGCTCATAGATTTGAGCATTTCCATGTAAAGTTTACAATCTTAAATAAAGTCAGTAAATCTGTAATTTTTCTTCTCAGTAAGTTTCAACAAGTTCAAAGTATTTAATAAAAAATCATAGTTTATAAATTAATTAACGTATCTTAAAAACTTATTTTGAACTCTTTCTAGAGTATATTAGTGAGAACTATTATACGTAGTCCATATAGTTGAGTTGTATTCCAACTGACTCCTAACTCCTTTATTTTTATTACCTTATACTTGTTTTTTATTTTTTACTATTATATCAAATTGCACTGTAGTATTGGCAAATACGCATTTCATAGATACATATTTTTATTTCTTATTTTTTCGTGATAATACATGCTTGCTTGTTTATTAATTTAACTTAAAAATGTCTTTCTTGCTAACAGTAACACTTTATTTATTGTTTGCCTTACAGAATTTATTTTATAAGCTTATATCTTTGCATTTTTTGTTTATATGCTTACTGTTTGTTTCTTGCATACCTTTTTTATTATTGTTTTTTTTTTTTACTTTGTAAATCTTTTCATCATATACTTTTCATTAATTTCACATTTTTTTTCTGTATATTCTGTTTATTATTTAGTATGTTAGCATGTATTCCATTTTTATTTTTTGTAAATGCCTTTTGGGCATTAATGAACAAAAATAAATAAATAAAGCTGTGTACATCAATTTCAAAGTAGCGATATTTTTTTAATCCTTAGTCACTCGCAAAATATATAAGTTAATTATTAAATAAAACTCAATTGGTTTTTTAGTCAAAATCAATGATTTTATGAAAATATAGAGATTGCTAAATACATTTTTCAAATGTGGTACATTCCAAACATGAACTACTGTTTTTTTTTAAATGTGTTTTTCTAT
This sequence comes from Micrasema longulum, assembly GCF_059751315.1. NCBI lineage: Eukaryota > Metazoa > Arthropoda > Insecta > Trichoptera > Brachycentridae > Micrasema > Micrasema longulum. The sequence goes on from NW_028277545.1 coordinate 19,905, forward strand.
TTACTTAAAAGCTTCGAAAATGGAGTTTCAACATTTGGTATCAAGTGCCATGAAACATTGCGGCGAAGAAACTCTATTAAATAAAATAAACATTATGTCAACAATGGTCTAGAATGTGCTAAAATGATAGTCTTACATTCGTCATAGTCCGCAATTTCCTATTTTTTATTTACCTATTTTGTACATCATAAGTCATGCTCTGTTGCGTGTGAAGAAAGTATTTGAAATGTCACGTTGTGTCACTGATAATATCAACAACAGAAAAAATAATAGCGTTAAAGCAAACAATATTACAAAATTGTGACGTGTCGTTACATATTACACAAAGCGGTAATAGGCAGCAACTTCTTGTTGTTTGAATAAAATTATAATGATGATATTTTATTAGGTACACACTCCAAAATTATTTCCAATAAAACTATGAATTGTATTAAAAAGGTAAATTTTAGCGTAGTTATCTTGAATGAGGAAGTTCGGTGATTTTTTCATTATGATTTTTTTAGTATACTATTAAATTAAACCAATTTTAAAATATATGTTTATTTGTATTGTGTTATCAGCGCTAAGATTACTGAAGTTATATAATTTTAAATTTGCTTCGCCAGCGTTGTAATAAATTCTAAACGTCGAGTTCTACTAATTGGTGAGTTGGCTTCTCGGAAATTGGAAATCTATCACAGCATTCTATCATTGGTTGAGTCGAAACAACTTGTGAAGTAGTTTAAAATAGCTCGTTTTTATAAAAAATAAAATATTTAATTTTCCTATACATTTTAGAGATACTTCGGTGTACAATTGAATGCTTTTATTTTTACCGCGTGTAAGAAAACATTTTTTAAAACCTAATTTCCTGAAGCACTGAACTTCACAATTGTATCAGCAAGCATGATAAAGAGTAAAGTACAATGAATTCGTTTTAATGTATCGTCTAATAATTTGCTATTTCGCCCATTCTTAAAAAAATCATGTTTTTTACAAATTTTTATCGAAAATGCTAAAATTGTTCGCTTCTATGTAGTAATTCCTACCGTCAAATAGTGATAGCTACGTTTAAACGATATTTGAATAAAATAAAGAATCAGGCCATCAAGGAAACTGATAGGGAAAGTGTGACTACATAAAGAGAATTTTGGAAGAACTGTTACATAATGTTGAACGCAATGAGCAATATTGGAGACTTGTGGGCTGAAATAAAAGAGTTATAATTGAAAAGTTCCTGGAAATAATAATGCCCACAAATGATGAGTAATTTCATTGAAAAAATCTGAAAACCATCACAGAATAAATAATTAGCTTTATGAATGAACTAAACTTGGACGTCAACAACGAAAATATTAATGAGTTGATCAAATCTCACTCAGTTCCTCTGTTAAATAAATACTTAATTGAGGAACAACTGGTAAATGAAATACGCAAAGAAAGTAAGAAAAATGAAGCTGATAACATCGTCAAAACTTTGACAGTAAAAATATAATTAAACCTTTCATCGATCTTGACAATTTTTTTACCACCATGGAAGATTGTGATCGCAATGGAGAACGTATATCTCAAGTACAAAGGGCGATTGAAAAAGACACAGCATGTTTTCAAATTTGAATAAATTTATTTTATCAAAACGGTATTCTATTTAACAAAACATTTAATCCGTTATATTGGGACACAATATCAAACCAGGATCCTTTAAGCAATACTTGACATTATAAAGGTTTAATACTCTAATAGCAAAAGAATTAGCCTCTTAAACATTTTCGCTGTCAGGAAAAATGTCGATCTCCAAAGTGGTAATGTTGAGCTGCCTGACTGCTCTTTCAATCAGCATATCCAGAGATGAGTTCTGGAAGCTGGGAGGTAAAACAGTATGTGCTGACACTGTCGAAGATAGCCGTCAGAAACATAAAAATTAATACTCTCTAAAATAGATGAGTTCTCGATAAAACCTGCCTGTAGTCTGAAAAAGGGTCAGTGTAAATTCATCTCTTCTGTTGGTCTCAAGCATGCCCAAAATATATGCACCGGGATAAAGTCACGGATAATTACCATACATTACCATTCATTTTATGTTCGAGAATCTTTTTTAACTTACTGTGATGCTACTTGTGAAAACCTGTAATTTGTTTTGTTATATAAATATGATATAATTATAGCTGTTGGTTATCCAAATAAATAAAATAAATATAGAGATACCTCAGAAATTTTCTGAACCCTCTTCGTTTTCAGAAGGAATATCGCGCCTCGTGTGGAGTCCATGTCACCGAGGCACTCTCAAGTCTGGTCCAAACCAACGAGTTGTACAGGATTCTGAGTGTCTTGTGATTTGCAAAAACTCTGCTAGTTTGGAGAATAAAACCCAGTATCTTCAGTTCAAGGTCACATGTTCTCTCGACGTGAGCATGAAAAGTCAATCTGCTTTCATAGATGATCCCAAGATCCTTAATGGTCGAAACACGCGTGAGTTGACGGTCATCCATTTTAAACGCAACGTTATTAAACTCTTTATCCAGAAAAAGCGGGGTGGTATTTAACTGATCTTGATAAATTTGTAAAGAAAACACCTTTACTTCGCGTATTTTGTTTTTGTGTTTTCTACGGCCGCGAGAGCGTTAGGAATATCACCTCTGAAGGCACTTAAACACGCCTCATTGACTTAATTACTTTTATTGATAATTATATATGTGTTTGATGTTTTTTTTAAATGTATTTATTTATTATTTATTAATATATTTAAAATAACAAACAGTCGACAATGATATAGTAATATTGAAAAAAATACAGTATAAAGACAGGCCAGTAAAGTTTCTTAATAAGAATCATACAGATTATTAAATTGTGTTACAAACAAAGGGTGTGTTTATGTGTATTTGTATGAGAGTAAGTGTAGATGTGTATTTATGTGTATTATATCTCTCAACTTTCGAACATTTAACATTCGCACACATTTTCAGCAACCAATCATGTGCAAAAGTCGAGGGCCCACTGAATACAAAATAATATTATAATTAGAAGGTAAAGAACAGTTTAGAAACTAAAACGAACACGCGATACTTTGCGTAGGTTATTAGTTCCTACTTCCCGTAAGTATAACAATTTTAATGATTCAATTTTCAATTTCAATTTGCATTAGTATTAGTAAACATTAGTAAATTGCGTTGCATCGCATTAGTAAACCCATGTATTTTTTGTCATCACAACAGGCCAGAATGCCTAATTACAGTGGTAAATTATGGCACAGAACCCCCAGGCTTAAGAAAAATCAGATAATTAGTTTTTGTGTTCTCACCGGGAATCGAACTCGGAACCTTCTGAGTCGAGTGTCTTAACCCCTACACCACGAAGGCTGCCATTTCTAAAAAAAAATCTTACATGAAGACAAGATTGTATTAAATTTATACAATTCGTTTATAAAAATTCATTTTCAAACCCTTATCTATATCTGATGGTTCATAGGGCACTATATTTTTAGAGCAAATTTAGTATATTTTAAACGTCTGTTGCAGAAAAGTAAGGTGATCAGTCTTACGCCTCAAGTACAAGTCCAGGGACAGTGAAATATTTTGCGGTATCAAACCACCTTAAAAACAAATAGTTAATGTGGACACTCGCTGGAATCAAACCATATCTCAAATATGATGTTTATGATAAATTAAAGTAGTTTAAACATTAAAATCAAAGTAAAAAAGTTATTTTTGAAAATTTTTGTATCTACTACTAACGTTTTTACATAAATGGAAATAATATAAAAGTAATTAAAATGTAAGAATTAAAATTAATAAGAATGAAAAAAAACATTCTCCAATGTAAAAAAAAAAAGTATTTCCAAAAAGGAAAAACATATATATTTATATACATATTTTAAGAGATTCAAAAAAGAAACAATGAGAAGAAACTTTAAAAGAAATAAAAGACAATTTGATTCACGATAACAATATAACGCAATGTTTTGAGTATGTCCAAATATTTGTAGACTTATACTGGAATAAAACCCTCTTAGGATTTAACTTATAATGAATGCAATATTTTTTTGATAAATATCTCAACCGAGATGAAGGGATTATAAGGAAAAGGAAATACAGGCATTTGCGTCACGATCACAATCTAAGGATCTCTCGCTATATACAGCTCCCAAGGTCTTGATTGAGATTTGAAAATAAAACATACATATTTTTTAAAAATAAAAAAGCAAATAATACAAAACTATGCAGGTGTAACTATGCAGTACCTTATGCACCATTAGGTGCAGAAAGAGAATGATGATAAGGATATTTATTTTTATTTACCCTGAGTACGTTGAGTAACACGTATCTCTTTATTTTTATTTTATAAATTTATTTCACAAAATTAGTACCTATACATATTAATTAACAGGGAATCTATATAAAACTAATTAATATAAAATGAAAACGGAGTGTTCTCTGTTTATGATAGTCTACATATAATATGGCTGAGCCTGTTCTAAGATGGAAATTTTTTATTTTTTAGAGCATAAGTAATCATATACTAATAAAACAATAACATAAAAAAAACTAAAACTACTTAATTATAAATGCAAGAAATTAAAAATCGTTATTATACAAATATAAAGTATATATATATGCCAAGAATACATGTTACTTAAATAATTTAGTATTATCATACATATATTATACAAACATTAAGCATAAAAAACAAATATATAGCAATGCAATACATAAAAATATTAATAATATGTGTACCAATTATATAAAGTATTACGTTTTTTGATTTACATATATTTTTCAAAAAAAATCTCTCGATACACTATTTATATGTGCTGTTATTTTTATTTTAAATTTGTTTTACATTTTGAGTCTTCTATATTTGGCAATAAATCATTAAATATTTTTGGAGCAATTATATTATATTGCTTTTTACCAAAGGGGGTTGATACAAATGGGACAATACAGTTAAATCGTGTTGCTGAACAATTGTTTATAAGTGTGTATGTTATTTAGTTTACATTTATGTTCAATTTCTACTTAATATTGATATATTTTCTGATCTATATTTGTGTTTAAATTTTTATTAATATCGGAATGTTTTCTAACAATTTTTTTTATTTATTATTTTATTATTTTTTAGCATCATTTAATTTAAAAAATACATATACAAAAAAGAAGGTTCTGCGTTAACACAGGTTTTGGGACCTGAAACAATGAATCTTTGTACATTTTAAAACTGTGTATTAAATTAATGTTCTTTTTAAAACTGTGTAATACACGTAAAAACTTTTTGCATCATTTTAAATTTTTGTAATATGACATTGTTTTGTTTAATGTATACATGTTAATGTTTATAAAAAACATTTGTGCCGTGTTCATTAATAAAATAAAAATAATAAAATAGTAAAGTCTTCGTTTTTTGTATTCTTTTTATACAATTCTTGCATATTAATAACGTGTCAATGTTTTAACGTGGTAGAGACTTTGTCTTCAATTTAATAACATGCAAATTTTAATATTGTCACTGACGGTTCTGTTGATGTACGGAGCCAATTGAAACAGATCTAATAGTCTATTGTTGTAGGGTATAATCGCTACATAGTACGTGCTTAGGAATAAACCAGTTGAATTAAGCCTTATTAACCAAGGATTATAAACATGTTTACTGTCCTTTAATGGATAATACGACACTTAGAAACCATCCTTAGATATTTTAATTTTTCTGTATTGTAATAAATTTACTTAATTTAATTTCCTGGAGAACATGCATATCTAAAACTTTAATTTTCATTTCCATCATTTTCTTTCCGCAATCAATGGTGCATAGGCATTGCAGTGGTACCCCAACCGCAGCGTTTTTTGACCATTTTATTTTCAAAATATGAAAAATATTTGCGATCAATAGGGCCCACGCTATTTTCATATGTACGTATCGAGACGGTATACTTAACTTCTGTACTATCTGTATCTACCTCGGTATGTTCTATATACGTTTGTCAATTGCCAAGACGATACTATATTTATCAACCGAGTGATTACAACGCTGAATCTCGATACGTTCTCTCATAAAGATAGTAAAACAGATAATAACTAAATTTATTTTTTATAGTGGCAGCTTTCTAACGCCTGAATACTCTTATATGTTAATAGAGCAGAATCTTCGACTTTTTTTTAAATCTAGCCGCTCCTTTTTAAAACTGGCAGTTATGTCAGAATTTAATTCGACTTCAAAATTTACTGATTCCACTATAATATAGCCTTAAATAAAATGCGCAAATCTAAGAACAACTAAAAATTTAAATTAATCGTCATTCCGGATTAACATTCCGGAGCAGAGTTGTGCAGTGACTTATACATAAGCCAACAGAGTTTGTATTCTACCCTCTGTGTAAAACGTAGCCAGTGTATGACTGAACTTAGAGATTCCGAAAATAAGTCTCGCTGCAGCATTCAATACAGATTGTAGGCGAGTCATTTTGTTTATTGGAAGACCTGCATAGATACCATTGATATGTGTTATTTTTATCCATCCTGCTTACCCATAGAATTATGATAGTTCAGAAACAGCGTACGCGCATTTGGATACGCGCATTTGGCTGAAGCCAACAGAACTACTTCTGATAGTTAGACTACTATTGAGTAGTTTTACGTTTTGGCTATTAGTTACTCTGTAGGTGTCGGCGTCGCTTAGTACGCAACTGCCGATTTAAATTTAATTATGCCTTTTCTGTTGTGTCGTTTATAAGTGTCAAAATACTGCTGAGATTAAAAGGAAATACAGTGGGATCGCATTTCATTTGTAATAAATAATATTATTTAAGAATTCGATTATTATAATATCTGTCATATTGTTAAATAAAATTACGTGGATATTTTGTTAGTATTGCCAGGGTTATCGATTATTTTATACGGCTTTCTATTAATAAGCCTTAGTGCAATATTAAACGGTACTAAATTACTAAATGATTTTTTTATGTTTGCCCAACAAAAAAACTGTTTTCAGTCCTACCTGTCAGTAAAATATTTTTTCTGGTAAAATATAACATGACATAAAATAAAATAATCTTATATTAGTATTCTAATAATATATTGTACGCAGTCTGGCAACATTATGCGGCCATTTCACGCATGCGCGCAGGTGGGATGTCAGTTAGTGAGGGGACTTGTAGACTTTTGGTATATTAAGAGGGTGCTATCAAAATTAGAACGAAGAGGTAAACCATGAACCTATCAGCGTTAATTTTTTTTGCAGAGGTATATAATTGAGTATGGACTATAAAGTACAGTGAACAGAAGTGAGAGGGAGTGATAGTCTCTCCGCTGTCTATATTACCTTTTCTAAAATATCCTCTTTTTCTATTCTGATATTTTATTCTTTATTGCTATGTAGAGTGTGAAATCCAGTACTTGTTTACAAAAAAAACTAAAATATAAAATATTGTTTCTTACATATAATTGTGCAGATATAAACTTAAGATTAGTTGATTTCGTATGTCAAATTATTTTCATTGCTCTTTTTAGAAAAAAAAATGATTATGTTGTTTTAATTAAAAAAACATTTAAATTACCTTTCATGATAGTTCGTACACACAAATGATTTTTTATTAAATGAATATAATTAACAAACCTTTTCCTTTTCAACATAACATATACTTATAGACATAATCTTTTGTTGTCATTTGATTGGAAACGATATGATTCCCTTCCGATATCCTTACAAAGGAAGCATCTCTTATTTAATCCTTTGGCAAATGTTCATTACTTTTCCCATCTTTATTTTCCAAACTGAGTCTTTGATTATCTTTTTTTCTATATTTACATTTCGATATTTTAAAGATAAAATTGTTTCATCGTAAATGTATTTATTATTAAATTTATTGCGGAACGTATGAATGAGTAAAAGTACCTGCAAATAAAACATTATGTCATCACCCTACCCCTGTACGCACCCGATGGTGCGTAGAACACTACATACGACTAAATGCATGTATCGATCATTTGTTGGATTAATATCAGGTAATCAGCCTTACGCTTCAGATGCTAGTCTAAAAACATGTAATATTGCATTGAAAGCTCCACTCACTTACCCGGATCAGATTTTCAGATCCACGTTATTTAGAATTAACATTTACTGCTTTCAATTTTTCTGTCACCATCAATCTAATTTTTCCATTTTTGAAAGGTTAAATAAAAGCATCCACCCTTTTTCCAAAACCGTTCATAAAGAGACTTTCTTCAGTTTCGCATACCAACATCTTTTTTTTATAAACTGATTAAGCGAAAATTTAATATTACTTTACAATCAAACCGCGGAAAAAACAAAACAAAGAAACTTTAAAAGCTTTCATTGTACCCTTCACTGCAATATTGTCAATTTGTGATCAATCAAATACAAATGGTCAGCACAATCATCTTTTTTTTTCCCAGTATGACAGTGAAGGAATATAGTGTTATTTCCAAATTGAGACCGCGGCCGCACGCTCCAGATCCCGCCTCGGAAAGGAAGAAGAACGTAAGAAGACAATTTTCTCAGAGAAAGCTTTTTACCTTAGTTTATTCGTTATATATACACTGGTTCATCAATGAAAAAAAAAGTTCTCAAATATTTTGTCACACTCAAAGCATTATTTAGCAAAAACATAACCATTTCAAGGGGCGCCTTAGAAAAGTATACCTGCAAGTTGCTTAGCATATTGTAGAATGTTTATTCACAGGCGCAAAATCAAATGCCTTTTTTAAAATGAGGAAGGATTGTAAAAACCGTATTAACTCGAATATAACGCGGCCACAAATACAACGCAACCAGTATTTTTGGGCATAAGATAAAATAAATATTTTATATCAACCGACTATGTAATATTAGATTTTTAAAAAACTTTTGATACGGTACATATTGAGATCATGATAAAAAAATGATATAGGAGTAAAATCTCAAGAATGTAAACTGTTAAAATCATACTTAACAAATCGGAAGCAGTATACCATTGTAAATGAAAAAAAAAAGTAAAATACAAACAGTAAATTTTGGAGTCCTACAAGGATCTATTTTGGGTCCACTATTATTTATTAATGACTTATCACTGTACAATTTTAAAGGAAAAAATATTATGTATGCCGACGACATTAGACTATTCTATAAAAATCAAACATACGTATTAACAAACAATGACATAAACGAAGACCTTACTATGTTGACTAAATGGACAGACACAAACTAACTTACACTTAATGAAAAAAAAAGGCAATATTATACTAACTAACTAACCATCACGCCATTTCCCCGGAGGGGTAGGCAGAGAGGATAGAACGCCACACCACTCTGTCCTGGCACACTTTCTTTGCTTCCTTCACATTCATACATCTTCTCATGCAATATTATCCATTTTGAATATAGAAAAAAATGTCATAAAGTAGATGCTTACATAAATAATGAACGAATAACTGAAATTGAACATGTTTAATATTTAGGACTAACAATAGACAGACGATTGACATGGACAATTTATAGCAACAATTTAATTAGCAAAGTGGCGAAATTATCGAGTCTTTTTTTAAAAATTAAAAACTTTGTTCCAAAAACGAAAAAAAATAAATGTACAAAGCCTATGTAAAAACTAAAATATGTTACATGCAAATACTTTGAGGAACATGAAATCAAAATGACATAAACAGACTACAAAGACAGCAAAATAAAATATTAAATTTACTATGAAAAATAATTCAATAAATTGCATTTGCAAAAAAATAAGCAGTATCAAATACAAAAAAGTGAAAATTTAATTACAATTACTATGGTGACCGCTTTTATTGACATTTGGCTTGTTAACCACCGGCTAAATACAATAAATAGCATGATAAATAATAAATGAATATTGCAGTTTTGGAAGATTTTCCATATTTACACCGGTGAAATTCAAATATGTGATTGCGCAGCATGGTTATACGTCGTGAGACGTTTTTTTATTTTGTAAACGCAAACATAACGTAAATTTTAATATTTAGTATTAGGTGTTCACAGATGTTCCGTGGTAAGAAATGGTTATCACGTCACTTATTAGCACGTCGATAGTTATTTGTGATTGAGCTATTATTCATAGTTAAGACGCCATCTTTTTACGCCCGCCGCATCACAGCATATAATGTCCGCTAGATAACGGCACCGTTTTGTAGGAAAGCACAGCTTAAACGTTTCAAAACAATAATTATACTCGTATAAAAACGCAAGGAGAATTATCTTGATCGTTTGTATCCTAAGAGAGACGAAGACGTATCATAAGGAAGATATATAGAATGAATGTCAAAAATAGACATTTTAACATCGAACGTTATATGTTTTCAAACCTCTTGGACATTTAAATCAACTTATAACAAAACTGACTTGCGTTAATGGATACATAACATCACCTAAGCAATCAATTTTAGATTATCGCTTTTCTTCCAGTATTTCACTGATATTCATCTTTTATCCGCTGTGCCGTGTTTTTTTCTTGTTCAGGTATCTTGGAAAATAGAACCTTAAGAAAAAACGCGGTTTGACTTTTCATTATACAAAAGTATTCTTGTATTTTCTCCCCGGATTGTGGCACTAGAACAGTGATTTTTTTACACACAAGATATTTACCATTAACGTACTTCTATCGTTTGCTTTTTTTTTAAAATTGTATCTTATGGGAGCTCCCATAAGAAATAAAAATAACTACACATATAAATAGTGAAGCGCGAGATTTTTTTGAAAAATATATGTAAATCAATAAACGTAGTACTTTATATAATTGGTACACATATTATTTATATTTTTATGTATTTCATTGCTTTATATTTGTTTTATTATATTTGTTTTATTATATATTATACTATATTATTTATGTTTAAGTAACGTGTATTCTTGGCACATATATATACTTTATATTTGTATAATAATGATTTTTAATTTCTTACATTTGATTAGCTAGGCATTTATAATAAAGTAGTTTAAGTTTTTCTTTTTTATGTTATTGTTTTATGAGTATGGGACTACTCATACTCTAAAGATAAAAAATTTCCATCTTAGAACAGGCTGTGCCATGTTAAATGGAGACATCATAAACTGAGAACACTCCGTTTTCATTTAACTTTAATTGGTTTTACATAGATTCCCTGTTATTACGTATGTATAATATTTTTTTTGCAATAAATTTATAAATAAATATAAATCTCATAGGGAGTCCTAGTAAGGATTTTACAAAAACACAAAAAAGCACCGGGCTTTATCTGCCGTCTTCGGACAGACGGAATATTATAAATATGGAAAGGTACCCACCCAGAAAATTTCATTCAGATACACTTTCTTAAAAAAAAAAACCAAATCGTTTCAATTTTGGGGTGTTTAAAACGGGACAGCAAAATTTCAATTATGTGATTTTAGCAAAGTGCAATTAATTCGACGTGAAGTTGTCTTTTTTGCACTGCATCGGGAAGGCAAAGAGCAATGTTCAAATACCTACACCGCCAATCCTCGTAATGTCAAATTTTATTCAACCGAAATTTAGATAATTTGAACTGCCGTCAGATGCCATTATTAGTTTGAAACACATAAAAATCGACATCAATCCTTTAAATTCTGTACCCTTTAATTTGTTTATGAGCTTTGAGTCTAAGCTTAAATAAAATATATCAATGGTTACATTGCCTACTCATCTTCTCATCTACATAGATTTCGGCGAGTAATCTTTAGATTTACACATTTTATAAATGAGAAAAATGAGATTTCTATAAAAAATAATGACAATGAAAAGCTCACCTCGTATATTTTTATATTTAATTAATGGAAAAGCAGTTAGAATAAATAAAAACTGATACCAGAATTTTAATAAGGGGAGGCTTAAAATTTATATTTTAAATCCAGCTGCCTGCACAATGCACCGTGAAAAATGTACAGGCTGGCTCAACAGTGTCAATCAAATATATTTTTTTTTGTTATTTATTTGCTTTTCAACGCTTAATAAAAATCTCGTTTTGATTTTTTTAAATTGGTACATTACGCGACGCAGAACGATTCAAGTAAAAAATACATTTGTATCGGAAGTCAAGAGTTTAATTCCGATGGGATAATATTTTTTATTTTTGTGGACTCGTCGGAAATCGAAAACAGAAAATCGTGCGTAAGGCAAGAAGAAAGCCATTTTCAGGAGAAGTGTACAAGCTTGGATTTTGCCTGAGGGAAGAGACTATTGCTTTAGATTTAGTTTTAGATTTATTTACTATTTAGTGTGTTGTCCAGATGTTTATTGAAATGTATATTTATAGATAGTGATTTTCATTTTTAGTATTCTTTTATAATTTTAATAGATGCTGCTTGTTCAGATCTGGGACTCTCAATAAATATGAGCAAAACTAAGCTTATGATCATTGATCGAGTTAATAAAGTAGCGCCATTATCCTTACTGCGCAACTTAGAAAGAGTCAACAATTTCATTTATCTAGGTTCTCTCATTAGCGATGGCGGTGGGTGTGAAGGTGAAATACGGCGACGTGTTGGTATTGCCAAAAGTGCTATGAGTCGGCTGGTGAAAATCTGAAAGAATTGCAGTATAACCATTAACATCAAAAAGTGACTGGTGAAGGCCTTGGTTTTCTCAGTGTTCATGAACGGTGTGGAGTGGAGTGTTGGACACTGAAGGAATCTGAAAAGAAAAAAATCGAAGCATTCGAGATGTAGTGTTGGCGGTGAGTGCTGCGGATTCCGTGGACGGCCAGACGTACGAATGCATCTATTCTCCAGGAACTGGACATAGGAGAAAGACTGATATCCATGTGCGAGAAAAGAATTCTGCAGTTCTTTGGGCATATTTCCAGGGGAGATTCTGATAGTTTGGAGAGAACTATTCTCCTGGGAAGTGTCGAAGGGACAAGGTCGCGTGGACGTCAACCGACAAGATGGAGCGGCACAGTCACTGAGTTATCAGAATCATCACTGACAAATGCCTATAGAAGAGCACAAGACCGTTCCAGATGGAGGAAAACTATTCACAGACGAGCCATGCCTGGATTCAAGCGTAATCACCATCCTCAGACATGGGGCACGGATTGAAGAGATAATTTTAAATTCCAACTCAACACAGGGCTTTTGGCCTCATAGAATTTTTTGTTTTTTATGATACATATGTATTTCTATATGAATAAATAAATAAATAAAATAGCCATCAACAAGGAGGCCATCTAATATTTTTTTTATATGCTTATTTATTTTAGAAACAATAACATATCACCTTTTTTATAACTTACAGTAAAAATATATTATACACCATATACCTGTGACCTTATTTAGTTACTAATTTGTTTCTGGTTTATATGAACCAACCAATGCTGTGAGGGATGTAAAGGATATTCGGTTGGCTTACTATGAACGAACTAATGGGGAGAACTAACAGAGAACAACTTCTGACGTCACACGCAGGTTATTTCAGAAATACAAAACTTTAAAAAACGCATAGCGCAGATAATACGATACGTAAAAAAAAGTTTAATGATCTATTAACAAACATTTTTTTTTAAAAGACACTTAACTTCCTCATTAATATGATGAGTCTTCCAGATATATATTATATATATATATATTCCAGATATATAGGATTCCAGATATATATCTTTATACTTTTGGTAACAATTAGCCGCAAATTTATTTTTTTAAAAAAGGTAGGAAATGTTTCGTCAGAGTTCAGAGGAATTTAAACAGAGTTTCTGTAGAATCATCTTTCATAGTAAATAGATTGATGATTCTACAATCAAGCGCATAGACAGTAAATTAATTTCGATGCCTGAGTTTTGGGCCTCGATTATGATGGGACAATAAAGACGTAATACCTTCACCTTGACGGTATAGTTGAAGGTAAATTCCCTCTGGCGATAATAAAGATAAACTACCAACCCCCTACCTTCAAGTTTTGGGTAGGTACATCGATATTAATCAAATGAAAGCGTACGTCACGGTACACACATCTACACTCTAAAATGACATAGCTTCAGTGTGACGTCATATTTGAAGATAAAAGTCTCCCGACCGACTACCAAGGTACCGATACCGCCACCATCAAGTGTTGATGTGAGTACATCGTTTTATACCGACGAGTCTCGAACCCCTCGATACTTTTATCTACGCATTAAAAGAGTCAAAAATTTTGTCCCACAGAGGAATTTTTCCTTTAAATATGATTTATTAAAAATTTTAATCGTTTTGAGGTTGGCACTTTTTTTCTTAAAAGCCTATTGAAAATATAAGACAGAAATAAGTAAGTTTTGAAGTCGAATTAAATTCCGACATAACTGTCACTTTAATGAAATGAACGCCTTGATGTGAAAATAATGTCGCTAGGTTCTGTCCTATCAACAAATAAGAGTATCTAGGCGCCAGACACAGATTATATGCGTCAGAAAGTTACCACTCTAAAAAAATAATTTAGTTATTTTATTTTTTCCATCTGTTTTACTATCTTTCCGAGTGTATGTATCGAGACGTTATAGGAGCCGGCTTTGTAGTCGACCGGTAGATATATACAGACGATCGTTAATCGTACCGTCTGGGTGATTTCCAAAAGTCATGCAAAAATAATGTTCAATATTGGAGTTTATAATCGCTTTGAAGTGAGCACTTTTTATTACAGAAGCCTATTTAAAATATGAATGGGAATTATTTTAAATGTTAATGACGTAAGGAACGCGGACTAATTGTTTGCGGTAATTCCATTGGCTTGTTTCGATCATATGATGTCGATATGACAAGTAGGTAAAACATACCGAAGTAAGATAGTACAGAAGTTAAGTATACCATCTCGATATATACAGATGAAAATAGCGTTCATAATCGAGGCACTGGTATGTTCAATATACCATTTTTAGCAAAATTGAGTTATGAATTCCAATATTTTCACTATCTTTTTACGCGACTATGTGGCTAAAAAATATTGTTTTTGTTATTAAATAGTATTTTAAGCATTTTTTGTGTGCCAATTTTCACCTACTGATTTTAATTATTTGACTTCAAAAACAAAAAAATATCTCCTGCAAAATTTGCAAAATGGTCTATCGAGCAAACAAAAACTATGGCAGCGATTCATGAAGAAGGAGGAGTTATGGATGGAAACTAGGGAGATGCCATGAGCGTAAAAAAGCGTTAAAATTTTTCACGCAGATGAAGTAGAGAGTTGAATTCCTTATTTAATTGTCTTAAACTTTCTTTATCTCTGTTAAAATACATATTTATCTTTAAAACTCCCAGAAAGATCGAATCCAACATTTGTCTGAAAACATTTCAATATACTTTAAACATTGTTGACAAAATTTTTCAGAATTTCCCGTAAGCTTTAAACAAAATACGCAGCAACTTTAGGAGGATCATCAGCGCTTCTCTTATAGGCAACATTACTGAAATGTTTTTCCCAACGCTTACAGACGCAGCAAACTTCAGTCATCATAACCAAACTACCTTCGAGATGACCAAATCTTTACTGGACACGGAGCTATGAGAAGTTACCTACATGGGTTTTGAATAAGGAATGAAGACTTTTGTAAATGGGATAATTTATTCATTTATGCTTTATTAAGTTAGTTCATAACATCTTAAGAGCTTATTTAAACTTTTAATAACATTACAATTTTTTTACCAAAATTTCCCAAAAACATATTTTTTTCAAATTAATTTTTAAATATTTTGATCTTTTCTATCTCCTTTATTCCTTTGGGTAACTCATCGTACAGCTTCAATCCCTTGTATGATGAGTTTTGAGATTCTGTTTTTTTCCTCACCGGTAATCTTTTTTTTTTTTTATCCCTTGTTTCATATGTATGACATTGTTGGTTAAATCTTATTATTGTTTTATTTTTTTTTAAATTTAAATCTTAAAATAGGGCACACATATCGTACATATTGTTATGTGTGTTCTAATAATAACATTGCAAATATATTAAATTTATAAATTGTTTATCACATATGTCTTGACCATTATTTTAAATTTTGATATGTTTTTTTCTTCATAAATATTTTTTTCCATTTCGTAATACTTTTTAATTGCTTTAAATAAAATTGAATTTTGTGACTTTGCCTTTTTCCTAAATGGAAGTCTAATTTTGTTCTTTTCTCTAGTATTGTGATTGTGTTCATGCTGGTTCCGATCAATTTTTTCCAAAATTCTGTTTTTTTATTAGAGTTTATAATTTTATGAACAAATATCATTGTATTGTAAAATATTATTTGTTTATATGTTAATAATTTCATTTCATTTACCATCGACTTTACCCTCGTATATCTGTTTTTTTTTCAAAATGATTCTAAAGGCTTTATTTTGTAATACAGTTAGTTTATCTATGTTTTCTTTGTTTGATAAAAATAAAATGCTACTACAGTAGTTAACGTGTGGTTCAATAATTGCTTTGTAAATAGTTTTGCAGGAGTCCTTATCAATAAATCTTCTGATCCTTCCCAAAATTGATATTTTTTTTGCAATCTTATTTATTACCATCTTAGCGTTTTGGTGAAATGTAAGTTTTGAATCCAACATTATACCTAAATATTTAATTTCAGTGACTTCATTAAGTTTTTCATTTTCTATTACAATTGATGGTGTAATTTCTATTCTTTTGTTTCCTATATTCATATATTTAGTTTTAGTAACATTTAATTTTAATTTATTAATTTTTAGCCACAGTGATACACTATTAAGATCATGATTTAGTCTGTCCATAATTGTTTTATAATTTTCTCCCGATATATATATTAAGGCATCATCTGCAAAGAGTCTTATTTTTGAATATTTTAATGTTTCGACAATATCATTTATGTATATAATAAACAAAACCGGTCCGAGAACCGATCCTTGTGGTACTCCCAATGAAATTTTGAGGGGTTTTTATTTTATTCATCCCCTTAATTATTTTATTTATAAAAATTTCTACATGACATTTCATTTTCTGCTTTACTGCGAGGAAGCCAGTTTCCTTGTGCATCATTTCTACATAAGAATATATATTTCTTTTGAGTATAATCCTCATCGCCTTATTTTGAAGAATTTGTATAGTTTTAATTTCTCCTTCATTACATAAAATAAGAATAGAAGAAAAGTAATTTATGTGTTAACATATAAATGTTTTATATACAAGAACACTACTTTTTACATATATTACATTTTGCAATCTTCCCATAAATGCATTTTTTTGTTACATATTGAGAATGTATCTAGGTAGTCAAAGATTGCTTAGTAAGCTAGACATACCTTCATTTAATCCTCTTATTGTCAATGGTACCAATATTCAGTACAGGAAATCCGTAAAAAATCTAGGAGTACTAATGGATGAACATCTCTGCTGGCGAGCTCATACTAATGAATTAAGCCGCAAAATATTTTTCAGTCTACACTCACTTAGAAGGTTGCAAAAATTCTTACCCATTAGTACTAAATGCACTCTTGTACAAGCATTACTACTACCCATTCTAGATTACGCTGATGTTTCCATGACTGATTTAAGCTGTGAGCAACTCGATAAATTTGAACGACTTCAGAATACATGCATAAGGTACATTTTTGGTCTAAGGAAATATGACCACATTTCTGATTATCGTAGGCAACTGAAATGGCTCAAAATTAGACAGCGGAGAGACTATCACTCCCTCTCACTTCTGTTCAATGTACTTCATAGTCCTAACGCTCCTATATACCTGTGTGAAAGATTTCAACGCTTATCAGTTCATGGTTTACCTCTTCGTTCTCATTCTCAAGGCACTCTCTTAATACCCATACACAATTCCTCTTTCTTCTCTAACTCATATAGTGTCCATGCGGCTCGACTGTGGAAGCATCTCCCATCCACCATCAAAGATGTTACTACATTATCTCTGTTTAAATCACGTCTGAAGAAACATCTCCTTTCTCTTCCTCAATCTCTCCTCCTTTCCTTTTTCCTCTTTACGCTTTTTCCTTTTCCCCATTAAGTAATAGTTTTGATTTAAGGTAATTTATAAACAAATACGTTTATTTCTATTTTTATATATTTGTAACTTTTTATTTTTTTTCTATTGAATATGTTCTGTAACTTGAATTATAAAAATAAAACTTTTATTTTATTGGTTGGTTGGAAGAAATTGCCATTTGGCAATAAGCCCGCCAATGTACAAATAACATTATGTACAAAAATTTAATAAATAAATAAATAAATAAAATGTGTTTTGAAATTCAAATATCTATCCGAGTAAACCCCGAGATGTTTTATTTCGTTCACAGAATTTACATTTAAATTATCAATATTGATATTGTATCCCTGGGGTATATTTTTCCTCCCAAAATTCATAAATTTTGTTTTTGAGATATTTAATTTTAATTTATTCACTATTTTGATATATTTTCCAAATCGTAATTTATCATATTTATCATTGTATCATAATTATCTCCTGATATGTAAACCAGTGCATCATCTGCAAAAAAGTTGGATCTCACAATATTTAAGAGATTCACCGATGTCATTTATGTACATGATAAATAATATAAGCCCTAACACTGAGCATAACGTGTAATGTCTTTTTTCAGTGTCGAATATCTGTTATTTTAATACCCGTTTTCCGCTTGCATAGCCATAATCTTGATAAAGATTGCAGGAAGCATGGAATATTCTTTAAAGATATTTACATTTTTATTTTAAAAAGTTAACAGCCAGACCGCAATCCAAAAAAAAAATAGTATTAATCACCTTCTGAAAATGGTTTCGATCACAAATACGAAATTTCTCAATTTTCAAAAAAAAACCCAAAGCACTAGAAAAATCTTACGGTACTTCATCATTCAAACCGGTCAAAAATAAAATTTGATTCTTGTTTGTATTAAAAAAAAACTTATGTGTGCATTGTTTATTATTTGTTAAAGTCTAAAACATTTCAACTATTGTGAATATTTAATTATTTACTCTTTTCACAAAAGTGCTATTATCTCAGATTCGCTTTTCTATAGCTGGCTGCTTTCCACATAATTATGCAGTTACGTCGTGACGTTCAATTGTTATTGGACATTGCAACAATTATAATTGGACGTATTAAATACCAGGAATCAATTATTAATCTTTCCATTTCCTAGAGCATAAAATCTTTTTTTTTTTCAGAAAACCTTAACCTTAACATGACGTAACGCTACTGATAACATGCGTCTAAAGTATATTAAAATAAAATCTCTCTTGATATTAAGGTATTTTAATAAAATTGACAACGATAATAAAGTGAAAAATTTCAAAGTTTATCAGTTCATGGTTTACCTCTTCGTTCTAATTCTAAGGTACTCTCTTAATACCCATCCACAATTCCTCTTTCTGCTCTAACTCATATAGTGTCCATGCAGCTCGACTTTGAAATCATCTCCCATCCATCATCAAAGATGTTACTACATTATCTCTGTTTAAATCACGTCTGAAGAAACATCTCCTTTCTCTTCCTTAATCTCTCCCCCTTTTCTCCTTCCTCTTTTTTCCTTTTTCCCATTGAGTAATAGTTTTGATTTATGGTAATTTATAAACAAATATGTTTATTTCTATTTTTATATATCTTTAGCTTTTTAATCTTTCTTTTCTATTGAATATGTTCTGTAACTTGAATTATAAAAATAAAACTATTATTTTATTGGTTGGTTGGAAGAAATAGCCATTTGGCAATATACAAATAACATTATGAACAAAAAGTTAAATAAATAATATATTTTATGTAAAAATATTCTCTGAGTCTCCCTGTAATGTAGTACAAATGCAAATCGTTCTCTTTTGCGATGAATGAAGTGATAACATTCTCAGAAAAATACATTCATCTCTCAGAATAATACTTTGGAAAACTGGACTATGAAACGTATACTTTCATACTGAAGGAGATAAAAAGATCTTACGTTACCTAAAGAAATACTGTTTATGCCAACAGAAAAAGAATACATATGTTTACTAGCATGTTCTTTTTTAAAATATGAATTTAACACACAAATAGGATAGTTGAAGAATAACCCATTGGAAGATTATCCTGATTTGATTTTAGTTCTAATATTAATTTTATCAAAAATGTCACATCTGAAATCTTGGATTCCAAAATATTATTATTATTATTATTTATTTATTTACGGACAAAGTCCATTATAAACATTACAATTAAAAGAAATTTTTACAAAGGAATAAAAAAATATAAGGAACAGAAATAAGCAGCAAAGACAGATGATAGATTTTTTAGATTAAGTAAAAAGCATAGGCTAACTATACAGATTCTTTAGCTGATTTGTAAAGAAAGACATCCTTACACCATAATAATCAAGATCTTGATGATCGTTCACCCGCCTGATCATTCTGGGCAAAGGCGACTGTGCACCATAATTGGTCCTGTAGTGACCGAGGAAAAGCATTTCATTATTTCTTAGTCTACGGGTGGGAACGTTAAAAAGAATCTTTTGCAAAATTTCAGGGGCATCAATGAGACAGTTCATAATTTTATACATGCAGATTATATCTGCAATGCATCTGCGTTTTTCAAGACTTGATATGCTTATGCTTATATTTCAGATTTAAATTGAACGTAGTTATGCAGAAAGCAGCCAGTCTATAATTTAGAAAAAAATGATATATTGGTGTTATCGAGTGCGGTAAGGTCAATTCTATGTTTTGCTAAAAACAGCCAGACCGCTTTCATTTAAAAAACTTGAATAGTCACCTTCTGAAAATAGAGTCGATCACAAAAACGGCATTTCTCAATTTGCAAAAAACATCCACAACACTACGAAAATCTTACGGTATTTTAAAAATCATTAAAACTGGTCAAATACAGAATGAGATTCTTGTTCAAGTTATAAAAAAAACTAAAGTATTCATTGTTTATCATTTGTCAAAGTCAAAAACATTCCAACTGTTGTGTAGATTTGATTATCACACTATTCATGAAAGTGCTATTGTCTCAGTTTCACTTTTCTATAGCTGGCTGTTTTCTACATAACTACGTTCAATTATGAGTAGAAATAAAAAGAAAATACAAATTATCATAAACATAACAATTATTTTTTAAGTAGTAGTGTTTGTTCGCGTGTCGTGCCGTGCCGTACCCCTGAAGCTATCAGTGCGCGCATACCGCCCACTACTGTATGGCCCTTTTCACACATGCCACGTCAATCCACCCGGCCCGGTAATTTTACCGTACAAAACTACACACACACCCTACAAAAGGTGACACTTTTGGATGTATCCGGTAAAATTACTGGGTCGGGTGGATTGGCGTGGCATGTGTGAAAAGGGTATATGTGTAGCGTCAAATACTTTAATACGATCTACGGCTGAGTGAGCTCCAACCTTTGACCGCGGTAAAAATTAGGGCGTTAAATTGAATGGCAATGTTTCTTGAAAATGTATGAAAAAAATAATTAAAACGAATTACTTTTACCGATGTGACTAGTTCATATGAATCAACTAATGATATAATAGTCGTTAAATATTTCTGGTTTAAGGTAAGATAACGGACCAATCGGTAGAATTGATCGGGAAGAAGCGGAAGAGATCTTTAGTCGTCACACGCGGGATAATTTCACAAATACAAAAATTCAAAAAATCATAGCGCTGATAATACGATACAGAAAAGTTTTAAAAACTAATTTTGAGCGCAGTTTAATAGTCTATAAATAAAATAAACATTTTAAACAACCACTGAACTTCCTCGTTATGTAGGTGATGATTATTAAATGAAACGCGATGAAGATTTACTTTCACAGATAATAAGGGATAATTTACAATAAAAAACTTCAGAGATTAAACGGCACGTATTTGCTGAGGGTTGTCGGCGTGGAAAAGACAGGAATCTGTCTTGTGTTCTTTGTTTTATAATATTATTTAAAATATAATTAATTAAGATGACTGCATGATATGGAAAGTGACATGAGAACAATTAAGCTGACGCTGACGGACTGAAAAAGAGCCTCAGGGTTGTAGGGAGGAATGGAGACATAATCTGGATCAGAGCGCACAAAGGTCTGTGGCGCCACTGATAATTGAAATAATAATTATATATATCAGAGGCGAACCGTGTATAGAAGCGATTATGCGCAGCTTATTTGACTGGCCATAATAATGTTTAACTGTAACTTTATTTACAGAAGAACAAAAAAATAATTCATATTTATTTTCAATCATTTCCACCGTTTGTATTTTTATACTATAATAAATATTTACATTGATAAAGCGCGCCCAGGGCCTGCGGTGATTCAAGAAACTGGCCGATTATTCCAGCTTATTTTTTCACACAAATGAGTATACTTTATTTTGAATGTCTTAACCCCAGTGCTGGTTTTTTCTCCTAGAATAAACTTGCAGATTACACAAATTATTTAAAGATTCTTGATTTGGAAAACAGCATTTCAAACATTGTATCTCTAGGGCTTTCTTTAAAATTGTACTTTTGACATAAGACCATAATTACTTTCATGCGTCATATCGCAGGACATATATGGCGCTCGACGCGACCGTTTTAAGCACCATTTTTTTAGAACAATACAGCCAGTTGACACTTCAATTGAATACCTAATATCGACTGAATTCCTAGTGCTATTTTTTAATAAGTTATGAATTAAAGTAATGAATAATATATCTTTATTATATAATAAATCACGAAGTTACGACGTTTGAGTTGATTTCATGGATGAGAGTTGTTGTATCACACAGAACCACAGAAAAATATCAATTTATAGTATATATATTATTTACATTGAAGAGATCTCTGAATGTATGAAGAATGAAAAAAGTTTTGATGAATTTGAAAAGAAATGTTATGTACACTGTAAAATTATGTAAATAGATATGTAAGTAAAATAAATCTAAAAAAAGATTTAAGAAAACTGATGTACCTTCTACGTATGTAGGTAGGTACAAATATATAATATTTTTTTATGGCTTACCTGTAAATAAAATAACCATTCGCCACTGCAATATTATATATGCCATAGGGTGTGCGCCGGCAGATTTGGTACTTATATAAATAGTAAAAATCATGATAATTAATAATCAAATTAATTTATTTTCATGATAAAAAACTTGAAATTTATTTACTTATACTATTTAATAATGGAAAAAAATATTAATTCTTTAGCCACATGGACGCGTAATAAGACAATAAACATATTGGTATTTATAACTCAATTTTGCTAAAAATGGTATATTGAACATACAAAAACTAGAGCTGCGCGCTATGCCTTCGTTCTTCTAATCTAACAGTATCCATGTAATGGGTATTTTTTGTTTTGTCGATTAGTAATATTGTCTTTTGTCAAACGAATGACAACAGCTACATTTTTGCTCTGTGAAAATACATAAATTAATAATGTAACGCCTTAAACTCGAGCAGCACTTGCAAATTCTGGAAATTTATTTTTAAAAAATATGTTTACTTCGCCAAGTGTACAGTGCTCTTCGTGCAACCATGAGTTTACTGCGCGACAGCATTATTTCCTAAAATGGTCTAGTTAATTGATATCCACAATCCTGTGATTTCACTAAATCAGTTTAAGATAAAAGGATGCATACTTGGGTACTAGCATTGGTTGTCTGAACTGAACTCTTGTCCGTCTGTGTTGTTCTTGTCCCATAGAAGGGAAATGGTAAATTACAAATCTAAATAGTAGACTAACTCAAGAGAACCACGCGCCGACCATGCTCTAGGACTCGTTTCGTCTGCTTTCAGGTTTGTGAGATTGTTAGGACGATTAAGGTCTTTGCATAGGATTGTTTGCATTGACTATTGGTATTAGGAAAATGGTTTTTGTGAGGAATTCAGTACTACGACGAAAAGTAACTTCACCTGAGTTCGATAGAGATGTTAGGATCTGTGTTAGGATTTTGCCGGTAGTGTCTTGATAATTTGATGTTCCACTGGGATTTGTTATAGATACGTATTGTTTTTCTTCTGTTGATTGAGTGCATGTTGTTTAGGGCAAATTATTCTAATGTTTTCTATATGTATTTGGGTTTCGTGTCGTTTGATTGATTTGTTTGTATTACTACGTTCTTCTTCCTTTCCGATGCGGGATCTGGAGCGTGCGGCCGCGGTCTCAATTTGGAACTAACACTGTATTCCTCCACTGTAATACTGGGAAATTAGAAAAAAATGATTGTGCTGACCATGTGTATTTGATTGATCACAAACTGACAATACTGCAGTGAGGGGTACAATGAAAGTTTTTAAAGTTTATTTGTTTTGTTATTTTCGCGGTTTGATTGTAAAGAAATATTAAATTTTCGCTTAATTAGTTTTTTTTAAAAATAAATTGATATTGATATGCGAAACTGAAGAAAGACTCAAGTCTTTATGAACAGTTTCGGGAAAGGGGTGGATGCTTTCATTGTAATCCTGTGATTTGATGCCGCTGGATTATTTCGAAAAGGACTAGGTAAAGTCCGTAGTCTATAGAAACAATCCAATAACTCAGATTTGTGAGTAAGGTCCGTAATGTTAAACGGATTTTTATTTGACATAGAGTGATGCTTCGATGTCCCCCTACTTTTCCATATAAGACATTGTTTCAATTTATGAAGGTACTGGATTTTAGACATTTAAAAAAAAAATTAGTAATTGACCCATTTCTGGTCATGTGGCTACAGGATAAGATCCCAGTAGAATGCTTTTACGTGGGTTTTCCTGTAACTTGAATAGGGAAATATCACGTTTTTTTAAAACATTTTTACAGTAAAGAGGGTCAATGAAATACTGTCCAGTAAAAAAAATGTTTTGCTACTTATTAGTAGCATAAAAATGTTTTTAAATTTGTAATTTTAAATTCCCTCAAAAACGATCATTGCATTAGCCACGCCTCTAATACGTCACGATTCATGTTCATTTTCAACTTTGTTTTAAAGCATTCAAGTTTTTTTAAAACATCGTTACAAATCTTGACGTCACAACTATCAATTCCAAACACGTCACGTTTTTCTAGTGACATATTTTTTTATATATTCTTTTTCAAAGTTATACATGAAAACATTTCTCCGCAATATACATATTGATTTTGAAAATACAATTAGTTATTCTAAATCAATTTTTTATCGGTATTCGTAGTACGTGATATTTCCGTATTATTTGATACCAAAAACACGTACGACTTTCCCTCAGACAAATTTCTCTTTTGTGGCCCCAAAAGTGTTCAATGTCCTGCATGAACATATTACGTTCTCCAAAACGAAAACCACTTTCAGGAAACGTGTACAATATTGGATTTTGTTTAAGGGAAGAGACCATTGCAAGAGACTGCTGCTCGCCTCGACATTGCATAGATTTATATATAGTACCATTAAGCATGTTGTCCAGGTGTTTATTGAAATATATGTTTATGTAGTAATTTTTAATTTTGATATTTTTTAATCACGTGCATACTTCCACTTTCCATTATGTTGTATCCCAACTCAGGAAAGTAGGGAACAAAATGCTAAACACTCCTCAAGTGGAACGAAAGGCCTGTTGACTACTGCCAACAGGCCGGCTTCTCCTGAAGTTTTTTTAAGTGGTTTCCTCTCCACATGAGCAAATGCTGAGAAGTTCCTGATTAGGCAACATAAGTATATTCCTCCTGATCCCAACAGTTTAGTTAAATTTAAAGAAATTTATTTGCAGAAAAATCCACTTCTTTAAATATAAACCTTGTGTTTTATAAGCAAGGTAAATAATTTTTTACATTTACATTTTTTTTACATTTAACATTTTTACAATAAAGCAACTCTCATATAAAAAATTGAGAAATAAAAAAAATCCCAACTTAACACACGGCTCTTGGCCTCGTAAAGTTAGGGATTCGTTTTTTTTTAAATATGCTCATATGTATTTATATGAATAAATAAAATAAAATATTATTAGGAAGGGAACAAAAAATAACTCGCATTTATCTTAAAACTTTACTTTTTTATAGTATAATTTTTAAAACTCTCCTATTATACAAAACTAAATGTTTATAGACAAAATTAATGCAATTAACATCGACAAAACAATTTTATTTTAACCTAAAATATGTATTTTTATTAAGTATAATATAAACCACAATATTAAATTAAGTCTATCATTAAATTGGCATTGGGTTTAAAATAGATCTTATTACAGCATCTTCCTACAAATTTCATAAATATTATTCATATTTGCCGCGTCATGCGTCAGTCGAAAATGGACTTCTCCTTTGAATGAAAGTTTTACTTTATGTTTTTTACATGGCATAAAAAAATATGAGCTCCATTAAAAACTAAACAGTTCTTGGATCTATTTACAACATTTGTTCCCCATCTTGTTCCCTGTGGTCTCCAACAATGGCCTTCGTCTCTTCAAAACACATCAACTTAGATCGTTCTCTCTCATCTACCATCAGTCTCGTGACTATGTTTCCTTTGTTGTCGTGAAGAGCCGCTGATAGCTTCCTCGTATGCCCCGCCAATACGCTGCTTGATGATGACTTTCTTCTCCTTCCGTGTTTGGTTATCCTCATATCAGAGTCAGGCTTGAACTTCGATTGAGAGCTAGTAAAAGATTTCCTTCTCGCTGATGCTGGGCTGTCATTAAGAAATGAAGAAGAGTAACTCAACAAATTGGATTGATCTCTGTGAGAAAACTCTAGATTGGTCCAAGATGGATCGTCCCAATAATTCATCGCGTTGTTGACGGTTCCTTTATCATTTAAGATATTTCTGTTATTTCCACTAACAAGCATGTCATTGCTGTGAAAATCATTACCTAAATTTCCCGAAGAGCTGTTTTCAGATATTTCTTCATACTTATGACCATTAGGAAATTTCGTTTCATCTCTTTGTATTTTTGGGTCATCCTTTATAGAATCTGTTGATTCTGCGGTCACAGTATCTCTTAAAATGTACGGTATACTAATTTTGTTTCCTGTTTTTGGTATTTTATTACACACATGTTTATTTGCTTTTTTAGCTGAACACGAATGAAACAAATCGTTCCCATCCTTTACGTATGAATCTAATGAGTGTTCCGTTGATTCATCTTGATTGAATCTTCCCGTAAGGGTTATTTTCTTTTTCAGTTTGTCCTGTTTCTTTTTTATTTTTACGTCGGTAGCATTGTCCACGCGATCTCTCGGATCAAAATCATCGTCCTGGTAAATTGTAACAGCGACGACGGTGTTATTATTTGGGTTGAGATATTGTAGTTTAATATTACTTTCATTGAATTGAGAAGCGGCTTTGGTGGGAGAAATGAGAGTATTATTTAGTCCTCGTTCTTGCATAGAGTCTTCTTTGTCTCCATATCCAAACATGCGCTTGAAGGAAGTTAGAAACTGCAACAAAAAGTTATTCATCGAGTTAAACAAACTTCAAATGTTTGCCACTAAAAAAGAAGAATTTCAATTCAAACATTTGCTATGAGTGTGTTAGCCAAGAATGTTTAATAATGAATTGTTCGTTGTTTGACTAACGAGCGCCAACTTAATTGTTCTTGACAACGGTATTCATTAATTAACTTGTGTAAAATAACAATGTATTTTATGAATCTATAAAATAGCATTAAATCAACATGATTTATTAAAAAGCGAGTGATCTATTTGTTTAACATATTTTCTAAATGTTATTTTCAAACAAAGACATATAGGAAAGTTAAAAAAAAATTTAAAGGATTTATCAACAATATTTTGAGTTTGTCCTAATTTTAAAAGACAAGGACTGGATTTAACTCCCCGAGGAACTGTTAATATTAACGTATTACAACGAAGATGAAGAATATTTTAGACAAAGGTAATATCTTCTAAGTTTAGGCATCTACAGGGCTTATGACCTGACGTTGGCTGGTTTAAGTGGCCATTTTACACGCAGTGTAACATTCACCATTCTGCCCAAATTTAAACATCTTAATTTCTTCAATTCTTTCACCTGTTGATGTTTGTGAAGTTAAAGAACTGAATCCTTGATTTATGCGGGTGAGATTTTTTTAATTTAATTATTTAACCTACATACTAGCCAACACCTGAAAATTAAAATAAAATAAATTTTTCAGGCGTTGCCTAGTACGTAGGTTGGTGAAATAATTAAATTAGATGAATCTCACCCGTATAAATAAAGGTCGATGCCTAGACTTATTTATTTTACACTTTGTATACATAAACAATTTATACACATATAAGGGCGGGTATATTGCCTTAAGGCAATTTCTTCCTACCCACCCAAACCGTTCAGTTTGAGAAAATTACAAGTACATGGACATATAATATTACCGTCTATATAATGTTCTTCATCTCTGTTGTAATATGTTAATGATAAAGGATTGGTTATTCATATTACAACTCCATTTTTTTGTTATTACGCACTTTTTCATAATCAACCTTGAACTATATTCCCATGACTGAATTTTCTTAAAAACATATTCACGTGAATAAATTAGATTACCTGATAATAACATCATACATAGAATCAAACAAAATGAAGTACATTATATATTATTGTACAACCTTCGTAAAACAACGAACATTGTTGAATTTAGATATTATTATTAAATGTGCGCAAAGGGCATTGATTAAAAAACAAGTTGCAACTTTATCTAGATCGTTAGATTAAATAATTTAGTTGTCATTTCAGGTACCGGTTGAAGTTAAACATACATTTATCGTAATATCTGAATATAAATCAATAAACAAAATATAATTTTTACCTGAGTGTTCATTCCAACGTATATAATAGGGTCGTAACAAATGGAACTTTTAGCCACTAATGCTGGAACTACCCCTAATCCAGGGGACACCTGTGGAAAAAACAATTGTGTGTTATTTTATTTATCAGATTGAACAGAAAAAAGTCGCCTTCGTATCACCAGAAATAAAAGGAAATTTATATATTTATTTATTTGACGGACTTATGCAGTCTATTCTCACAATGGTACATACGATTTCTAATAACAAATTCAGGTTCTAATAAAATAAAATATAACTAAATAAAATTAAAGATAGGAAAAAAATAAATAAATTACTACCTCAAGACAAGATCCAGTCTATCTTAGTGATATTTTAAATCTATAAAAAACTTACACCAAAAAAGTCCAGATCTTGTCTCGAGTTTACAATACGACACAATCCGTTAATTGGTGCATGCAAGCCATAGTTTGTGCTGTGTTGATCAAGGAACTGCACATTATTATTTCGCAACCGGCGGATCGGAACATTGAATGCCACTTGTTCCAGTAACGATGGTACATTAATTAAGCCATTCAGTAAATTAAACATTAATAGGGAGCCAATGTTATTTCCACGTTTTTGTAGACTTGAGATTTTTAACATTGACTCCATTCCTCTGTAAGTGTAATCTCCCCTCTCGAGGCCAATCATCCATGCTACTTTTCTTAGCAAACAATGTTGCACCGATTCGATTATGATTTATCCGGCTTACACATAAAGAAGACCAGATTACGTATGCATATTCTAAAAGAGGCCGAACAAGTGAGCAATATAGTGTTTTAACCGTGAACATTTAAGTAAAATCACTAGATAAATAAAAAATTACATTAGTAAAAACTTATTCTTTAGAAGAGGGTCAATATGCATGATCTTAAAAGTTCATTTCGTATAATAAGCTACCAAAACTAATACATTAATTACATTGTATCGAAGTGTTTACAACAGTGCTAAAAGTGTTTTTAATACCAATATGTTATTATAATATTAATGAATATATCGAAGACGTAACTGAGTAACATAAATGTATTTAAAGTAAATAGCGTAAGCACGAGGTAGTAAACAAATTGAAATTGTTATTTCAAAACAAATGTTTTTCCGAAACAGCTTAAGCAGTTTTATTAAAAAATAAACTGTTACTTGGTAAAAAAAAGTCAAACAGTTATAGTTGTTTTTCGGAAACAAGTTTAACAAACTCATAATATTATATCAAACTGTTTTCAAATCTAACAAGGTGTGCGTGCGTGGGCGAAACTGTGGCCACCGCCCGGAATATTTTTTTGTGTAGTGTAGGATAACCATGAAACCCCTATGAAAGTTTTTGTAACAGCGAAAAAAGCCATGGCCACCTACTCCCCCCATTAAAATGAAAAATGTGAAGATAATATTTGTAAAACTATTTAAGCGGTTGCTTGCACCTGATTTTTTGCCCACCCTGCGCTACTCTAAACTGTTATTTAGAAACAATTTCACAAAAGAGTTTAATTTGTGAAACGGTACCTGTTACTAATATTTAAAAAAAAAACGAATCGCTCATCTCTAGTAAGCACTGGGTAATTTATCAGAATCAATATGATATTTGTACTCGTATGTTTTGTTTGCCTGTAAAAGATTGCCAATGGTAATAAATCCGTCATTTAACAGTTTTTAGCTAAACGTTTTTAATGATATTGTACATTTGTCAGTCTGTTGGTGTAATGGTCAGCACGTTTGCCTACCATGCAAGTTCGGGTTCGATTCCCGACATGGTTGATATGAAATATTTATTTCAAAGGGTGTTTTCACACGAGAATATTTCATAGTCCCTGGACTGGTACCTGAAGCGTAAGACTGATCATCTTACCTTCATGTAACAAAAATTATCAACTTGCGCTGCGATTGGTTTACCAACGCTGTACCCAATGCACCATTTGGTGCGGAAAGGGAATGATGATGAAGATGTTTTTTTAATTAATAATTATTATTGTTGTATAAGGTATGGTAAAAATTACTGTTCCAACATTTTAAATTGTGTTTAATTGAATACATATTTATTCAACAATAATTTGAGTTTGTCTAGACTTTCATATATCCTTCACAAAAATGTTGTCCATCTCTGTTGCAACAAATTTAGATATATTTATTCGTTTATTTACTTGTTGTTATATACAATATATAGGGTGGCCATTTGGCGAGTATTTACTCGAGGTTATAATAAAACAACCTTAGACCTGTAAAATAAAGGTTAATCGTGTAATATAAAAAAACGTTTACAGTTCTCGAGATATCAACGCTTCAATGGTTTTTCTCATGATTTTTTAAGTTTCATAATTTAAATTTTTTTTTTTTTTTATCATCTTCATCATTCCCACACATAATGGTGCAAAGCTCACTGCATTTATACACCAACCGCAGTGTATCTTGATTATTTTTGTTACATGAAGGAAAGATGATCAGACATACGCTGCAGGTGTCCAACTATGAAATGTTATAAGGTTAAAACATACTTTTAAATAAATATGTCGGGAATCGAACCCGAAACCTCTTGCATGGTAGGCAAACGCGCTGACCACTACACCACGAGGCAGACAAATAAATATGTTTTTTCATTCCGAATACATACATTTTTTCGGTGGAAAAATATTTACTTTTTTTTTTATATAACTATAAAGAATCGGAGAGATAACTTTAACAAGATACTAATTATCCTTTGTTTTGGTTCAGTCTGGTAATCTTAAACATTTTTTTTGGCTTTTTTCAATAAATACAAAATGCACTATCACATTAACCAAAAAAAAATCCACAAAGAATGGCCGGTGTGCCGGAAAACATAAAAAAACATTAAAAACCTTATTTATAAATATTTTAAGAAACGCAACTCTAAAATCAGATATATTGATTTGGGAAGGCATTGGTCACATATTATGTATCGATTATGTTTCCTCGTCGTCCGATGATATTCCAAAAGTTTCCTAAATAAAATATTGATTTATGTTTTACCATATAAAATTTTTCCGTGTTCAACAAACTAATAATTTAACGAATACAGCTAAAATACTTTAAATACGAAATCTAAAAAAAAAGTCATTACGATCGTCATTGCAGTGTTTATAAAACTGTTTCAAGATACAGTAAGTCCTCTACTTACGTGGTTTCGACTTACGTGAATTCGTACTTACACGATATTAATTTTTTTTTTAAAACGTTTTTTTTTCAAGTCGTTTGTTTACATACACTTTTGTGTTCATGGAATAGTGAGAGAGGGAAAGAGAGGAACGGCACTGGCGCGTGCCTTGCACCCCCCTCCGCTCTTTCTCTCCGCACGATGCGATTAACGATTTAGTCATAATTTAGATTTCTTCCTTGTCAGTTGTTCAAATTCTTTTCACGTTTTCATTTAAAAAATTAACCCCTAGCGATGTCACACAAATGTGAATTTGATTCTGGAATTGATAATAAAAAAAGACATGGCATGACAATGGAGACTAAAGTCAAAATTATAAAACAATACGAAAAATGTAAAAAGATGCCTGATATCGCACGCGCTCATAAATTTTTTCATTCTACTATTAGAACAATTATCAAGTCGAAAGTTCGAATAACGGATTATTTAAATAAATCAGTACCAAAGCAATCTACCGAAAATAGATAAATATTAGTGGAAAAATTGAATAATTAAAAAAAATTGCCTGCATGAATTTTTTCGACTTGCACAAAAACCTATGCAACGAATTCATCACGTAAGTCGAGGACCTACCTTATTTTTTTTTGCAGAATCCATACATTTTATCATAAAAAACTGTTACGAGGAGATCTTTTACGACGTTGCGCTGCTCTCACTTGACACGTTAAATAGCACCGATCTAAACTCTTACGATGCGGTACAGAAAGGAGTTTGGAGGTAAAAGATGATACATTGATTCTCTTCAAAGTAAAACGATCCCAATCAGCCATTGACGACATAAACAATGCTCTCTTCATGGTGTTGAATTGATTTAATTCCAACAATTTATTTTTAAATGAAAATAGAAACTATGTTTAATGTAAAAATTAAAGACAAATAACTAGATCTTTTGGATACCACCGTATTTTTGGGTATTAAGTAAGATTCTAAGCTTCAATGGGGTCCACATTTAGCTAATTTATCAAACAAACTTAGCTGCAGCCTACGCTGTTAAAAAGATTCGACATCTTAGAAATCACCTCTAGAAACAGCTAGGTTGGTATACTTCAGTTACTCCACAGCGTTATGTCTTACGGTATACTGCTGTGGGGGGGTGCTGCAGATGTTGATTCTGTTTTTGTGCTGCAGAAGAGAGCTGTTTGAGCAATTTACAATATGAGACCCAGAGAATCGCTTAGAGATATTTAAAAAAAAACAATATATTGACAGTTACATGTCAATATATCTATGAAAATTTAATTAACGCACACAAAACTATTGTTGATTTTAGAAGAAACAGAGATTTTCATTGGTTCAACACTCGAAATAAAGACATGTTTGTTGTGCCCACCACTAGATTGCAAAAAAAATATAATTCTTTTGCCTCATAATTCGATTCTACAATACCTCTGGAAATTTGGGCTTTGCCAACTAAAAAAATTAAAGATTTTTTCAAGCACAGACTGTTTTGGAAGAGCTACTATAGAGTCGATGAATATTTGCGGAACAAGACAGCTTGGCACTAGTTCGCGATTACTGATTTTAATTTATTGATTTGAGTTTTTTAATTCATATTTTATAGTTATCATTTATTTATTGACGATTATAAGAGATTCAATAAGTTTTAAATAAAGAATAATAAAAATAAAATAATGCATATAAAATTTACAACTCGAAATCCGGATTTTCGTGGTTATGGTTGGAAAAAATCCACCAAATCGCAAAAAGCAAGACCAATAAATATATCAAATGTTGTTTAATGGCAGAGCGAGTAAAACTGTTTGCACGGGAAGAAGGCAAAATCAAATATAAATTATTACTTGAAGAATTTGAACAAAAATATTTTGATAACTTTGATACATTCTTAACATTATGAGGTAGGATTAATACAAAAAATTAAATCAACATGACGATTAACAAAAAAGTAATTTAAAACAAACGCTACCCGGGGGACTCTTGATATTCTCCTAAAGCTAGGGTTTCCTAGAACAGCGGTGCCCGTATTTTAACGGCCGTAGTGAACGGTGATGCAGTGGGCAGCCGTCGTAAAGGTGACTAGAGTGTGGTTTTCTAGGAAAACGGTGTTATCAACACCATTTAACACCGTTTTCCTAGGAAACCACTCTCTAATCACCTTTACGACGGCTGTCCACTGCATCACCGTTCACTACGGCCGTTAAAATACGGGCACCGCTGTCCTAGGAAACCCTAGCTTTAGGCCCGAAAGGGTTAAACTCTATTTTTCAAAAGTCTATTTCTCTTTATTTATATTTGTACCGTATCGCAGTCGGCAGTAGGCTGCTAGTAGTATGCTGCATGCTTTAAAATTAACAAAACTAACTGTATTTGGGGTTTCGCTAACAAAAAACAGATTTCTGAGATTCAAGTTCTTCAAAACCGAGCTCTGAGAAGCATTCTTGGTTTGAAATGGGATTCCCATGTCAAGGATATTTATCGTACCACAAAAATACTTCCTTTCAAGGTAATGGCACTGTATGACATCACTAACACTATTTCAAACATCATAAACTTTTCTGCTCACACAAATTTAAAACTTACATTTAATCATGAAATTCACAACTATAATACACGACATGCAAAAAATCTTCACATTTCTAAATTTTGTTCCACGAAGTTCGGCAAAAGGTCTCTGGAATACATTGGTCGTATACAATTTAATAAACTGCCTGATGACCTTAAAAATGAAATGTCGAGTGGTAAATCTCAAAGACCAGAAATGAAGACCTATTTCTAGAATCTTTTTGAAAGTGATAGTTTTTAGCTCAGTTTCTGTGAATAGTCTACATATTGTGTTTTAGGTTTAAATGTTTTTCTTTTCTTTTTTTAATATTAAGTTCACAGAATGTTTAAATGTTTTTATTTTCTTTTTTAATATTAATTTCACAGAATGTTTAAATGTTTTTCTTTTCTTTTTTAATATTAAGTTCACAGATTGTTTGAATGTTTTTATTTTCTTCTTTAATATTAAGTTCACAGATTGTTTAAATGTTTTCTTTCCTTTTTTAATATTAAGTTCATAGATTGTTAAAATTTGTTTAAATTTTTATTGTTTAAATGCATACTATGTATTGTTACAAGAAATGTACTATTTTTTTTTATGTACCGTCCCAAATGAGTTTTCTCGTACAACTCCTGGGAATATAATATCATGATATTCATGTCTTATATGTTTTATTAATAAATAAATAAAAATAAAATAAAATAATATTTTTACTCACAATGTCATGAGGGGCGAATTGCTCAATAAGAGCCAGTATAGCGTACGGTGTCCATGCGATCATGAAAGTCAAGATCATAATAAACACCATCATGGTCACCCTCGTTTCGGCCTTTGTAACCCTTCCCATTCTAACTGCATTCTGAAAAAAATGGCGAAACAATATTTATGTTTTTGATGATAGGAATAATCAGCTTCACCTAAAAAAACATGTTCTTTTAATATATTTCTAATGCCTTTATGATGATTTTGAAGAACTGTCTGTGAATTTTTATTTATAAATTGAAGGAGTAACATTTTATTTTTCTTTTCAAACGCAAGGCAAAAACGGAATATTAAATTAAAAATAATCAATTTTACAAGAGGGCAAAAATAATAATGTTAGGCGATCTGTGGCACACTGGGTTATACGCGGTTTTTCGGTGCCATGCCGTAAAACTTCAAAAGATTTTTTTTAGTAATAAACTTTTAAAAATACTAGTCCGTGACATCAAGGATTTTCGAATTAAAGAAATTTTTTCATTAAAAAAAATCTGAAATAAAAAAAATGTGGAATTAAAAATAGTTTAGCATGAAGAAAGTTCCTCTGAAGTTTCGCAGTTTGGCTCTGAAACATCGTGTATATTTAATAAAACAGAATTACGAATCGTGTTAAATATGTAGGATTTAGCTAGTTGGTTCCGAGAGCTCCAAGAACTGTATTAAATCCCCCTGGGAGTTGTTTATATTTCATTTATATATTACAACATAGATAAAGAATATTTATTATAATGGAATATTGACAACTAGGTATTTACAGGGCTTATGACCTGTTATTGGCTGAATTAAGTGGCCACTTTACACACTGTGTAACATTTACCATTATATCTATATTAAATCATCTATATTCCTTTAATTCTTCCATCTGTTGATCTTTGTGGTCGTTTTCTTGTCTACAAAAGTTTGGATGGAATCATTTTTTTTATGAAACCAGCTGTTCCAAGAAAAAGTAAAAAAAAACAATAATGTTTTTAGGCGTTGCCTAGTACGTAGTTGAAATAATTCGGTCAGAATGTCATCAGCATCAATAAAGGTTTCAAATCTTTAACTTCACAAAGATCGACAGATGGAAGAAATATAAATTTTCGAACATAGGCAATATGGTGAATGGTTCATAGTGTATTATATGGCCACTTAAATCAGCAAATGATAGGTCTTTGGCACTGTAAATGCTTTGATTTCTAAATTCATTCATACTTCGTTTCTGTTAAAATATATATTTTTTTTATTTTATGTTATTAACATAAACAGCAAGTCGGCCTTTTACAAAATTTATAATACTAACATATTTGGCTTGTTATTTTTTTTTTTTAAACATAAATTACCCTATACCCAAGATTTATAAAAAAAATAAACCTAAAAGTTATACAGCATATTCAGTAGAAAGTTAAAATAATTCAAGAATAAAAATGTAAACAGTAATACAACAAGAAAATCATAGGTTAGGTAAAACTTATGGAACGGCTGCAGACATTCTGTCCAATTCTTTACCATCTTAGAAGTCCACAATATCAAGTTTATTTGTAGCTGCTCGTCAAACTATTATTGACAATTCAATTTCATAAATAAAAAAAAACTTGTTTATTTTTATTACCTTATACTTGTTTTTTATTTTTTACCATTATATCAAATTGCATTATAGTATTGGCAAATACGCATTTCATAGATACATATTTTTATTTCTTATTTTTTCGTGATAATATATGCTTGCTTTTTTATTAATTTAACTTAAAAATGTCTTTCTTGCTTACCGTAACACTTTATTTATTGTTTGCCTTACAGAATTTATTTCATAAGCTTATATCTTTGCATTTTTTGTTTATTTTTTATTTATTTAACTTTTTGTACATATTGTTATTTGTACATTGGCGGGCTTATTGCCAAATGGCAATTTCTTCCAACCAACCAATAAAATAAAAGTTTTATTTTTATAATTCAAGTTACAGAACATATTCAATAGAAAAAAAAAAAAAGATTAAAAAGTGAAAAATATATAAAAATAGAAATAAACGTATTTGTTTATAAATTACCTTAAATCAAAACTATTACTCAATGAGAAAAAGGAAAAAAGCGGAAAGAGGGAAAAGGAAAGGAGGAGAGATTAAGGAAGAGAAAGGAGATGTTTCTTCAGACGTGATTTAAAAAGAGATAATGTAGTAACATCTTTGATGGTGGATGGGAGATGATTCCACAGTCGAGCCGCATGGACACTATATGAGTTAGAGAAGAAAGAGGAATTGTGTATGGGTATTAAGAGAGTGCCTTGAGAATGAGAACGAAGAGGTAAACCATGAACTGATAAGCGTTGAAATTTTTCACAAAGGTATATAGGAGCGTTAGGACTATGAAGTACATTGAACAGAAGTGAGAGGGAGTGATAGTCTCTCCGCTGTCTAATTTTGAGCCATTTCAGTTGCCTACGATAATCAGAAATGTGGTCATATTTCCTAAGACCAAAAATGTACCTTATGCATGTATTCTGAAGTCGTTTAAGTTTGTCGAGTTGCTCACAGTTTAAATCAGTCATGGAAACATCAGCGTAATCTAGAATGGGTAGTAGTAATGCTTGTACAAGAGTGCATTTAGTACTAATGGGTAAGAATTTTTGCAACCTTCTAAGTGAGTGTAGACTGTAAAATATTTTGCGGCTTAATTTTTTAATGCTTAAGTTTATATGCTTACTGTTTTTTTTGCATACCTTTGTTATTATTGTTTTTTTTTTTACTTTGTAAAACTTTTTATCATATCCTTTCTAACTAATTTCACATATTTTTTCTGTATATTCTGTTTATTATTTAGTATGTTAGCATGTATTTCAATTTTATTTTTTTGTAAATGCCTTTTGGGCGTTAATGAACAAAATAAATAAATAAATAAGTAATGTTTCTTACAGCTGGGCAAAGTGATTAAAAAAACTGTGTATATATATATATATATCATTAAATGCATGAATAAATAAATATAATTTCCATTCACCATGATTCATAGATTATGTTAAGTTTTTAGTTTAATAGTTCTTAATTCAAATTCTTACTGATTTTGGTGCGTGCCACACCAGAGTATTGTTACTCTGGTGGGTACTTATAGAATAGTATATAAAGATAGCACAAGGGCTATAATCTCTCTCTATTCATTTTTCTCTCGGAGTCTTCGGTCGTCACGGAGCGCACTTTGCTTTAAAATAAATTGTATACAGCCCACTTTTATCAAGATATTTTATTTAGTAACGATTGCCGCCATATCTATTGAATTGGCAACCACCAGCGCACACACACATTTTTCCAGATAATTATTAGTTTATTTATATATTGGACATCGACAATAATCAAATTACAACAAAATAGGCAATTAATTCAACCCATTGTAAATACGCTCTTTTCTATAACTATCTTTATGTTAATTTAGTGTGTGTGTGCCTTAAGATAAGAGGGTGGATGTAAAGGTTAATATGTGTGTGAGTCAGTGGCGAGCGGTGAGTTTTTAAATTGGTAAGCTATGAAAATTCTGATAAAATATCCATAGCGGTAGTATGGCATATAAAAAACAAGTCTATTTTATATTTAATAAATAATTCCTAACAAATGGCTCCAGCGGCTAATAGTTTCAGTAAAAGTATTTTTTAATGTAGCACAAACATATGATTTAAAAAATACAATTTAAAAAAACATGATTGCAAAAAAAAAAATTGGAACCCCTATGGACTCGAACCCCCTTCTACGTCATAAGAAAGCAACGACCCATCCGCGCAGCTATTTCGCGTTTTGGGCTAAGTGTCGAAAAAGTAATTAATAAACTGAATAATTCATTAGCGCACCGGTACATCTTTGGTTAAGTCAGACTATTATAACTTGTCTGGAAATAAAACACTATTACTTAATAAATGATAATAATTAAACAATTTAAAAGCATTCCTTACCGAGTACAATAGTTCACCAAACAAAACATAAATTACGTTTTAAGAATCATTGTTTCATCGACTTTTATGTCACATTATTATTCACAATACGACATAAGTTATACATATTATAATTCTTCATATATATTTATTCTTAACACAATACACTAGTAACGTTTTTATCATAACTCAAACTTAATTTAAAAAGTTTAAACGGATACCGAAGTATAACCTACAATATTCAAATGTCATCGTATGCACAAAAAAGGATTACAATTAAAAAACAATTAGTGAATCTTTGTTTTTTAAAACCCACTAAAGGATTTATACTATATTATGGATTAAAATATCAATTCGTTTCGATTAAAATATCAAAATATTTATTTATTTTAAAGAAAATTTACTTTCAAACCACCGAAACATAAGTTTGATCAATTACTTACTTATTATTGTAAATTCCGTGTTCAAACATATAAAATGTATTCGTTATATCTTTCTCACACATAACGAGTGCGTATATTGTCAACTCCCTTAGACTGTCGTCAGTCAAATTGATGTATTTTAAAGAATACTAGCCCTTATGAAAAAGTATTGAAAGACTAAATTGCATTAATGAAAGCTGCAAGATTTTACTGTAATCGCAAGTGTAATTTTTCGAACAAGATTCTAAAGTTTTAGGTTAAAGACGTATTTAAATTAGTAATTATAAAGTGAGCAGACTAATCTCGTGTAATCCAGTAGTAATAATTTTGGCCAATAGAGGCGCAACTGGTCGCTGTATGGAATAAAGGAATAATTTATAAATTTACTTACCCAAGAAAAATAATATATTTTTTTGGTGATGTGTTTTTTCCTAATTATACTACAGTATTATAAAACATTACTTACAATGTCAAAAAAGTATGGTAAGTTGCGTGTAATCGATTATAAGGAGCATTTGCCCCTGGTGTAAGTATATCATTGTTGAACGATTAAAAACAATTTTAATATTTAAAGTACATAATGATTTACCTTTTTCATGGTTCTAATGATGTTCATGTAACTAAAGGTGATGACGAATACAGGAAGGATCAAACCGAAGCCAAACAGGAAGAGGATGTACGTCAGGGTATTAAACGATTGATCTTCCCAGTTTATCGAACAGCTGTAAAAATGAAAGCAAAAATACAAATAAATTAAAAATACTTCAAACTGTTGATTTTCATAATGAATTGAAGAAATATTAATGTTCAAACAGGCAGAATGGTGAATGTTATGCAGTAAGTATAAAGTGGCCGGCCTATTTTTATTTTTAGTATTGTATAATAATGTGCATGCTTCCACTTTCTATTATGTTGTATCCCAACTCAACACAGGGCTCATGGCCTCATAGTAAGGGATACGTTATAATTTTTTTTTAAATATGTATGTATCTTTTAATAAATAAACAAAAATAAAAATAACAAAATAAATGACAGGTTATTAGCCCGTGTACACGCCTAAACCTCTATGTTCCCATCCTCTCTCCTCTCTTCATAGTAAAGTGTTAATTTTATTTTGTTAATCTATGTTTTGAATTTTCGTCTTAAATTGTACGATTCAATATGTCCATGTATTTATAAT
The DNA here is from genome assembly GCF_059751315.1 of Micrasema longulum. Classification (NCBI taxonomy): domain Eukaryota; kingdom Metazoa; phylum Arthropoda; class Insecta; order Trichoptera; family Brachycentridae; genus Micrasema; species Micrasema longulum. The sequence goes on from NW_028277545.1 coordinate 60,442, forward strand.
TTTCTCAAACTGAACGGTTTGGGTCGGCAGGAAGAAATTGCATTAAGGCAATATGCCTGCCCTTATATGTATTAGTATTATTTAAAGTGTCAAATAAATAAATAATTATGTTCCCTTCTCTAAAATGTTTTCCATCTATGTCGTCATATGTTAATCATTATAACTTCCGAGGGGGAAAATCCACTTTCAACATCATTCATTTTTCCGCAACTATTGATGCATAGAGAACTGCATTTCTGAACCAAATGCAACGTATTTCGTTAATCTGTTACATGACAGTAAGGTGATCAATGCCACGCTTCAGGCGCCTGTACAGAAAAATGAAATATTGCCGTTTAAACAACCATTTAAGTAAATATTTCACTTCCACCCTGCAAGGAATCAAACCCAAGACCAACGACTACACGAAGCGGCGTACTTATCTTCACTCGAATTCCTCATTCAAGATTTCCACGTAGACACGAACACGTTCAGTGCTTGTCAACAAACATCAAATTTAGACTAACTCAAAATTCAGTCAATTTATAAAATACTAAAACCTCGTTATAATAAGTAAAAAACTCAATAATTATTTTGTGTATTTTAAAATTTGAATGGGTTCCTTTGATGGCTCTCATCATATCCGCCCTTTTTACATGTTTTCTCCGTTATGTAACGTTCTGTAGTTTAATTAAAAATTAAATTGAGGACTGGTACGTCAACATTTCGTAAGGTCATTTTGGTTGAGAACCCAAATTTATTTACTTATTGTAAAACGAAAGGTCAAAGTAATTAAGACTGAAATATTTGTACTTTCTTGGGGGCTGCTTTACAATGTTTTAATGTATTTCAAGATATCACGTACCATCGGTATGCTGCAAAAAACCTTCTAAACGACAAAATTAAAAAAAATGCAGTTACGGCTAAGCGAGCAAAGAGTGCTCATTTCCAAAGAGTACGCAACGCGATTTATTTGAAACATTTTTCCAAAGTTAACAACACAACTCTGCAATTTTAATAAGTTATCAATAGCCTTAACTATTAATTGGCGTGTCATTCATATCGAGTGTTGGATTGCATTTCTTTCATAAAGCATTTAACGTTTTTTGGTAGTTTTGATCTAAAAATCGATAAAAACAAATAGTCCATTGCCTCACTAGGGACCTAAGGCAAGCGTGAGTTTTTTTTTATGATTATTTAACTTTTTAAGCGAATTTCAACTTGGTCACTTTTCAATATCACTACCCTTTAATTAGAGAGAAAATGCGGAGTAATTAAGTCGGCCAAATGTTATTCATTTTGTTTTACCAACATAAATTGTTTAAATTTTTGTAGACAAGGACTGGATTCAACTCCCTGGGGAGCTGTTTATATTAACATATTACAACAGAGATGAAGAACATTTAAGAGAAGGTTATTTAGAAGTCTAGGCATCTACAGGGCTTATGACCTGTATACTGGCCTGCACCTGACCACCCGCATAAATAAAGGTTTCAGCTCTTTAACTTCACAAACATCAACAGATGAAAGAATTGAAGGAATATAGATGTTTAAATAAAGGCAGAATGGTGAATGTTACACAGTGTGTAAAGTGGCCACTTAAATCAGCCATTGACAGGTCATAAGCCCTGTAGATACCTAGAATTATAAATAACCTTCTCTTAAATGTTCTTCATCTCATTTGTAATATGTTAATAAATTGTTTAGTAAAATAATTTTACATTTCATGGAAATGGACAGAATTTATTGCATAAAATGGTAAATTTTAACAATTCTTTAGTCACGTTTTTATTAAAATAGATAAGTTCTATTGCATAAAAAAGGTAAGATAAAACAACTATTATGTAAAATATTCATCAAAATAGACAAAATCCATTACATAAAAGGGCCTAATCACAGCATATAACTAATTTTACATGTTATTTTGGGTGAATTTTTTGTTACAACTCTGGCTTGATCGATGAAAATTGACTGTCGGCGAAAGCCGATTGTTACCCACTAGTTCAATAAAATTATTAGTAGCGTTGATTTGTCTGATACACAGACACGAGTATGTGGTGAAATTTTGTGATAATCGTACCGTAAGTTATAACTACCATTATAAATATTAACTATTTGAAGCGGCCTCCGTGGTGTAGCGGTCAAGACACTTGACTCACGCACGGAAGGTTCCGGGTTCGATTCCCGGTGAGAACACAAAAATTAAAAATGTGATTTTCTCAAGCCGGGTGTTCTGTGATGTTATTCACCACTGTAATTGGGCCTCCTGGCCTGTTGTAGTGCAAAAAATAAATAAATTAATAAATATATATTCCTCTTGGGCATACGGGGGACCAATAGTTTGCAATTTAGAAGGAATTTGTTTATGGCTGATATGAGGTTATATCGAGAACTTGGCCATTTTTAACAGTTTTTTTTTCCTGATGGATATCTCCGACAGCGTCAGTGCATACTGTTTTGTCTCCTGGCTTCCAGAAAACAACTGCCTCAGGTTATGCTAATTGGAAGAGCAGTCAGGCAGCCGAATATAACTACTTTGAAGATTGATATCTTACACATCAGTTTAACTATGTTCAAGAGGGAAATTAATACTCTTGTAATTGGAGACTATTATGTCTTTGTAATATCGAGCTATTGCTCGACGATTCCTGGCCTGATATGTTGTCCCAATTGAACGCCTGATATATTCAGTTTTATTTGTAAAGTTATTTTGGTCCATACAAAAAAAACCTTTTGAAATATGTTTTTTTAATCAATTAAATAAGACATACAAATATTATTACAATTTTATAATTTATTTAGAAATAACCCTCTTATACGTGCCCTCTTAAAATGTTGTATCATTGTGTTATATAAGCGGGCAGTACGACAATGTGGACTCTATATATATATGGTATTACGGGTACGGTTTCAGCTCTCCAGAAGTTAATTAAATATTAGAACAATTATTATTACAAATGAAATCCTTCAGTAGTAATTGACACATGATACTTTTGCTCACTACATCGAAATTTCATTATAATGCCGTAAGCAATACTCTGTTGAAGCTACATTGATCTAACATAGTAATTATCTAACAATCTCTTGTGTGGAAGTAAAAAGATTTCTTAGAAAACTCTCTTATTAATTTATTTTATTGAAAATTTATCTATCACATATTATCGACTGTCATATAATTATTTCTACGACATTTTGAGTAAATTCAATTTATTGTAATGCCACATTTAAATAACTGCTCTACGCCCTGTTCCTTTGAAACAAAACTGGATTAAAAATAATTTATATGGGCTTATATCACAAAAAACAAAATACTAACTTTTTTAATAAGGGGTAATCACTAAAAGTATTTTTTAAATAAATAAATAAAGAATCAGGAGACTGTTTTTAAAATCATTTTTAAATCCGTTATAATTAATCGATATAATCCGTTGTAAAATTAGTTTTTAATTATTCCGGTTAAACAGATGCCTTTGTAAAAATATGTATGTGTCTCAGCGTGAGAAAACTTCCATCGTATATTTGCAGATCTGAACATACATCTATATTATTATATGAAATTCAATCATCTCTTCATTATTCTATGTCCGCTCCCTAGTTGGAGCATATGGTGTCCACAAATATTATCCAAGCATCTCTGTCGGCTGCCAGCTCCCGTAGTTCCCGTCGTTAGCGTCCCGTAGTTCGGGCACGAATTGCCGATGAAAAGTCAGCAGCAGACGTCCAGGACGACGAGAACCTGATGCCTTGTAAAGTAGGCAAGCGTGGTTAAGGCTTTCAGAAGGCATCCGCAGCAAATGGCTAAGCCAACCGAATCGCCTCCGCTTGATGACAGTTGTCACCGGAGTTTGCAGCCTCCGTTCTCTTATTACTTCATTCCTCACAAAGTCAAACCACCGTTCACCCAAGATTCTTCTGAGACACCTATTCTTCAAACCTAGAATTTTGCTGTTTCACGATTCGCATCCGTAGAGAAGAATAGGTGTTTTGCAGGCGTTATATAGGCGGCATTTGGTTTTTACTGAGTAAATTTGATTTGATAATACATATTATATATTTATTAATGAACTTATTTAGTTTATTTGAACACAATAATATACATAATTTTTTTGTAAATACAATAAAAATAAAATTCAACAAAAAAAATTAACTTTTAAGATTGTTCATGGTGGTTGTTCATTGTTATTTATAATTGTAATAAAATACAAGTGATACTTAAATTCACAAATTCAGTATGACTGGGTCAAGTGGGTCTTGACCCAGTCTTGAAGATGTTGCGAAAGAGATGAAATTGGTGACTGGTAATTTATATCACTCGTCTTTTATTTCTAAAATAAAAAAAAAATGAGTGCAAAAAAAAATAACGACCTCGACAAAATATATAAAACATATTAAAATATTACAACAGAGATGAAAAAAGGGGGTGAGATTCATCTAATTGAATTATTTCACCTACATACTAGGCGACGCCTGAAAATGTTATTTTTGGACAGAATGGTGAATGTTACACAGTGTGTAAAGTGGCTGCTTAAACCAACCATTGACCGGTCACTAGCCCTGTAGATGCCTAGACTTCTATATTACCTTCTCTTATATGTTCTTCATCTATGTTGTAATATGTTAGTATAAACAGCTCCCCAGGGAGTTGAATCCAGTTCATGTCTACAAAAATTTGGACAAACTCAAAATATTGTTGATATAAAACATAGAAGATATAAATGTCTTTGTTAATTAATCAATCTTGTAACTAAACAAGGCGAGCTTTCGCTGATATTCTCCGCACAAAATTAATCAATGTTTAAACAATTTATTTTTTGAAAGAATAATACCAAAATATTGTTTACATTATTAACGTCTTTTAGTTGCGCAATTCGATTAAAAATGGCAAAATGGATGTTAACTACTATGTTCCTATTATTCTTCTTTTTAATTGGGTTTGCTCGTCCCTTTCGGAGGTTTTGAGGGTAAATAAAATATGAGATTAACCCATTCTTACCCCCGGAGCCAGTTTGGTCTCATAATATACTCTTGTCAAAAAATAAATGCTAGTTTTCTTAACTACGGGTTCGGTAAGGGAGAAATACGAAGACTTTCATATATAATTAAAAAATTTATCTCTGAAAGAATTTAATATTGATAGCAAATCCAGCTGGGAAAAATACAGAATTTGTAAAATTTCAATATGTAAAAAGGGTCTGATTTAGATAATTTGATAAATGAACAGAATTATGAATAAATTTATTTCAACAGAGAGGGAAAACGTTTTTGAGAGGGGAATATGGAAGTCTAGATATTTACAGGGCTTATGACCTGTCATTGGCTGGTTTAAGTGGCCACTTTACACACTGTATAACATTCACCATTCTGCCCATTTTTGAACATCCACATTTCCTCACCTCTTCCATCTGTTGACTTCTGTGAAGCAAAAGAGCTGAAACCTTTATCACGTGGGTGAGATTCATCCGGCTGAACCAAATCACCTACTAGGCAACGCCTGAAAACATGTTCCAATTTTTATACTTCTTCTTTTACCAGGTAATAATTCAACAATGTTTGAGTATTTGGACATACTCAAACATTGTTAGAAATATTAATATTTAACGCTTTAACGCTTTAACGCTTTAACGAATAAATATCACTAGTTGTCTCCTTACTCCCATTATATGTGAGATATTAACCTTTCCCTCACTAAGCATCCAAAAATTACACAAAATACAAACGGGGGTACGAAACGACCCCAACGCCTACTTGTATATGGCGTCAGGATAATAAAATGTTGGAAGTGTTTATGACGTTTATGATCTATTCATGTTTTCACGTACTCATATTTTACTCGTTCGTGTACTTTATTCATATTTGTTAGTTTGCCGAATGCTTATGTACATTAAATAAAATAGACTCTTGTATTATTTACGTGTTTTTTGTTTTAACATAAAAAAACAATTATTTAAAAATTTTAAAACAAAAACAGAAAGATGCTTCTTTCTTTTAATTTTACGATTACAAGAAATATACGGCAAATAGCTGTAATAATACTTGAGTTATCGAATTAAAATCGATTTATGGGGGATTTAAATCCCCCCTATGGTCCGACATGGATGTTTTCTCCTTTCTTTATAGTATAGTTTTAATTTTTAGTTTATTTTTATTCAAAAATTTTGTTTAAAATTATAAGATTCTGTATTAATACCTAAAATATGTTCATGCATTTCTTATTTTCTCAAACTAAACGATTTAGGTAGGGTGGAAGAAGTTGCCTTAAGGTAATAAACTTGCCCTTATCTTTATATATATAATTCCTCTGTACGTGTGATGTCACTGTACTTCTCCTAAACGGCTAAACCGTTTTTCGTGCGGTTTTTAGAGAAATATAGATATTTGCGCTGAGCATGTTTGAAAATATTAAAATTTTCAATCGAATATGTAAAAAAAAGTTAGGAGCATAAATGTTTTATTCATCGATCTACCAGGGTTGCATTTGAGGAGAATGCATTAGCAAAAAAATGGAAAATTGTTTTTTTTTGTGGATAAAAAAGTTTGTTTTTGAATGTTTACAAACAGGATTTGTTTTTTGTGGATCTCAATCAGATTCTTTTCTTAAATTCCTTATAATTTGTACCCATTTGTTTCTTTTTATTGGATTTTTGGTGACACTAAAATAATATTGAATTCAATACATTTTTAAAAATCGTATTCCTGCATAAGTACGCCCCTTTGTTGGTGAGTCGACCGGAGTTTGACTTTCGCAAAAAGAATGGCATATTTGAAAAAATATTTATTTTACGTTTTGGAATTCAACCATAAACAAGTACAAACTTAAATTCAAAACTTTTTGAATTCCAAAAATTTTTAGTTTTGGAATTAAATCACAAACAAGTACCTAGATGAAAAGTATTTTTCAGTATTTTTCGTCAGGACAACATTTGTCGGGTCCACTAGTATTATGTATATAAAGTTTTATGTTAATAAATAAATTTTTATCCAAAACCAGTTATATCGTCGTCAGAAATCTAGCACCGCATATGAAACATCACCACCTTAGTCACTCAGATATTAAGATATGCCAATCGGGGTAAAAAAAAATTTAACCATTGCTAGTTAACTCATGTGTGGCTATGCGGTAACGGATGTCTACCTCGGGTAAAAAACATTTAATAACTCTCTTATTTTTTTAAATAACCAACTCATATTTTTTGTAATCTTTATATGGACTTTTTTACACCAAAATAAGGAAACATTTTTATAAAAAATGCACGGGCTTTTTCTATTAAAAAACATTTTCTTCATTTTGTAAAATAAATTAAAACAAACGAAAGAGATGCCAGTATTATAAGTGGTTTATTAAATTTTATAAGAAAGAGCACGAGAATATAGCATATCAGAAGACCGACAAGGACACTATTAGTTAGGGGCGGAGCTTGAGTGACCGAGAAAACAATACCGAAAGAGTACGATACAGAATTATACCACTTGTGGGACAGAGAACACATTAGTCGCGTGAAGTTTTTTGTAGTATATTGAGCTGACGCTGTATTTAACACACCGTGTTCCCGAAATGTTTCTACAATTTATTCACAATTTATCTGATTTAAATTACTTTTTGACAATTCTTGATGGAATTTCATTGTAATGATGTAATATTTACATACATTTACATATAAGTTATTAATCAAAAATAATTGGTACACTTTCACTCATTTCCACACTTAAGATAATATTTTGATTTCTGTAAATCATCCTTACATTGTATAATATTCGCCAGTCTGAAGATGTCCATTAGAGGATGAAAGCGCTAATTGGTCAAACAAATAAGTGGAAGTGTGCCCAAGGATTTTTGATTAAAACCTTATATGTAAATATAAGTTATTACAACATTACATAATTTATCATGTCGCTCATCCGGTGCAATAACGACATAACTGCAGTGAATATGATTTTATTTTATTAAAGATTGTTATAGTCATAAATTACTTTTTAAAATATATTTTCACAATTTTTTTGAATATTACGTTAGTTTGGACTGTTAATTTGTTAACGGATTGCAAAAAGTTTTCAAAAATTACTTCAAATGATCTTAAAATATACCAATAAAAATATTAATACTTATATTTACGTCGTTGTTGTACTGGGATAATATATTTTTAGACAATTATGGCAAGTTATTACCTGTGGGTGAAAATAAGATCAACTGATAATATATATTTATTATTTAAATTTACTTATCGAAAGACTATTATCTCATTATTTAAAAAAAAAAATCTCAATACTATTTGACATTATTGGTTGATTATTTTAGTTAGGGTTCCTTTAATCATTATTTGGCTCATCGCGTATGATTGATACATCAGTACTCGAGCTACTCGATGATGAGCTTCAGTTTGATGATGACGATGATGAGCTTGATGTTGATATAAGGCTTCTTTTTTCCTTTTCTGCAGGCTTAAATTCATCACCACTATCAGTTAGCGAGAAATCTTCGTCATAATTACAGACATTACTCATCCAATCTCCGTTAATATTTTGTGGTGCTGATGGTCCTCCATCAGTTTTGTGGTCCTGAAAAATCACAGTAGGGTCGTTGTTACACAAAAAAAATTACAAATAGTTTGTCACAATCACCTTTATGTCTACACAGGCACAGACACAAGCGCTTTCGGCAGGTCCCCGCGCGCAACTTACAAATCAGGCGTTGTTGTCACTAGTACTTACAAAATTGTTCAAATTTTTCATTGGCACAAATGCTCCCTGGTAGTTTGTAGTCAAACTATCATTCTGCCGTTTTTGCACCGGATAAAACACGTATTTATAAGACTTGTGACATACTTATCACGGTTTTAAAAAAAAAGTTAGTTGTGTCGTTTTTGCCCCGGATGAGCGATGTCTCGAAATTTTAATAACAAAGAAATTGAGAACATTTAATATGCAAGTGATGAAAGTAACATGGAGATGGAAAATAGAGAAGATGTATTAGACGTGGAAGACAATATTGAGTGTGAAAATACAGAAAGTGAAAATGAGCCTTCCAAAGGAGTTTGAGGGGGGACCAAATTTTAGAATCAGATAATGATAATGAATAAAGAGAAACCGTTTTAGAGGGGAGCGAAAAATCCAGAAATTATACTTCACTACAACCCTACAAAAGTAGTTGTGGATATTGGAGACAAATTAACAAGATAATATTCTTGTATGAGAAAAACTTGAAGGTGCCTGCTTAGAGTTTTGATGGAGCTGATGGATATTGCTTGTTTAAACTCCTTTATTTTTATTTATTTGACACTTTATATATATATATGTATATATATATGTATAATATATATATATATATATATATATACATGTAAGGGCGGGCATATTACCTTAAGGCAATTTCTTTCTACCTACTTAAACCGTTCAGTTTGAGAAAATTATAAATACATGGACATATTGAATCTTACAATTTTATACAAAAATTAAAAAGAAAGATTAACAAAATAAACATTTAGTTAAAAAATATATACTTTACCATGAAGAGCGGAGAGGGGGTGGGAAGGAAAGAAGAAGGATAAAGGAACAATTTAAATATTTAGATAGTGACATTTTAATCTTGACTTAAATATAAATAAAGTAACTGTATTATGGATAAAAAAAACACTGATTAGAGAATCAACGATAGAAGTTTAAGAATATTCTTTCCGCGGTCGTTAGCTTTACAATTTGTAGTTTCTAACGTAAATACACGTAAACATAGTGTGTGAAATTCCACCGAAAGCAAACGAACGCTACCGAAATGTTTTTAGAAACGCACTATTCATGTTCTTTCTCTTCTTGCACCAAACCATCAATTTCCATGATGTTGAATTGCCAACACACGAAAGTTCAGAAGATGTAACAAGAAAAACAGGATGGTGTAAAAATGCCCAAATAAACATAGTGCACGTGTTTTTTCTGAAACTCGTCGAAACTAAATCTGCAATATTTATCGACGTTAAAGGAAAACAATTGTGTGTTTTGAGGTGCCCAAAAAATTAATTAAGTAATTATAATGCTTCAGAGTTTTGACTCAATTCTTGGACAGGCTTTTATAATTTATATAAGCGTTTATTGAAGAAGCGATTTGTAATGACATTAAAAAGATTTTTCAACTCTACGTATATTTTTTGAAGTTATAACAAACTGTTGTAAAGTATGTTCAAAGCTTTTTTTAACCGTTAAATCTATTTAACGTTAAATCTAAATAACTTTGGTTCTAACCAAAGTTATTTAATTTAAAGTGTTCAAAAAATTTGTTCGTAACTAGTTTTAAAACACGTGTTTACGTTGTCATTTTTGTGTATGTGTAATTATGATTTAATTATATTACGTATTACGTACTATTATTATATTTCTTACAAGTTTTTTTTTGCTATTTTTTTAGGTATTATTTCAATATTATTCTAAGAATATGTTTTAACAGCGTTTTTATTTATTCTAATAAAATCTAGTATTTATTTGCAATAAAAATTTGATATTCTTTTTTGCATTAAATAAGAGTTGTATTAGCAAAGCATACTTTCTAGTCTCCCGGTTGATCTATTTCCGCTAAATTCAGTCGTAAATGTAATTCGGAATTCAGTCGACAACCAGACGCGAGCGGTAGCACTTGCTGGCGGGATTTTAAAAGGAATGAACACAATTTCTAACTTTATTTTGCATAAATATGCTTTAATTTTATATTTTTTATGTAACATCTTTGAATAAATATCATTTTTAACACATACCATTGTAAATAATTTGGTATTTTAGCTTACATTTCAAAATATCTCGACTTATGCTTGTGGTCACATTGTGTTACCACACCGGCTGCAAAGGGATTATTCAGCACAGTCTTTTAAGAGTTAAAAAAACCGTTTTGCGTCAAAATAAAGCAAGATTTATATGGCAAATGAAAAATAAACTCATTGAACAAACGTTTTAATTTCAATCCTCAAAAGTGTTCACATTTGTATTATTCGATGATGGGTTTCTGTCGACGATATACAGAATCGAAAAATGTCATATGTGAATATGAAAGTCAACTAACTTTAGGTGAATATTGCACAGTTAATTGTGTTTTTACGATAGCAACCTTCTACTAACAAAACATCAGAGTAATAATTCGCCTTCCTTAAGGTGATTTTAAACGAAAATATGAAACTAATTATTCATAGACCACGCTTTTATAATTTTTTTTGAAAAATGCAATTTTTATGTTTATTTTCAATGGAAATTTTACAAAACTTGGTTTGCGGAAACTTTACACTATATTGATTGTAACAAATACCATAACAATATAATTTGGGTTCTTTTCACAAAATGGTGTTCAAAAAGAAAAATAACTTTTCTAATTTTTTGTTTTGTTCATTAGGTGTGGAAAGGGAGTGATGGTGATGATAAAATACCTACGTTGGGGCGTTTTAATGTTATGAGAGAAGAAAGAAATGAAAAAACCCAACCATCACGCAGTTTCACCGTAGAGGTAGACAGAGAAGATAAAATACCACACCACTATGTCTTTGCATACAGACCTCGCGTTCTCTACATTTATGCATCTTCTCATGCACGCACGCCGATTATTCTTACTCTTGACATGTCCATCTTGTATTTTTTAAATTTGATCGTGACATGTTTTTCTCGGTCTTTCTTGTTTTCCGCATCTATCAACCTGATGGACCCTTTTAGCCGTTTTTTTGCTGTCCATTCGCTTTACATGTCACATCAACGCAGCACCCGCCCCACTCATGGTTTTGTCGATAATGCGTGTCTCAGCCTTACATAGTGTACGGATCTCGACATTTGTGCACCTATCATACATCGTTTTATCACATTCGCTTGAGAGATCGCATTTCGGCCGCATTCAACCTACTTTCATCTGAATTTTTCCAATTCCATAGTTCGCTCTCATACATTTCAGTCGGCACCAGAACTCTATTGTGAACAGGTAGTTATGCTTTCTGCGACAAACATTTGTTTGCCAAGGTAGATTTCAGTGCACCGTTCACCTTATTCTCGCCACCCTCCTTTTAACGTTTTTCCATTCCAAGTAAACATACTTCCCAGATACACAAAATCTCACATTTATTTATTCTTTCATCCCTTTCAAAAACCGCAACTTCGATTTAGTAAATCGCTGTTCTTGCATACATCGTAGACCTTTGTTTCCAAGAATGAGGAATTTCAGTGTCTTTTTTTTTATTTGTTAATTGAATATTAAACTAAGCCAAATTTGTTATTTTTATATATCGTATTATCAGCGTTGTGATTTTTTAAAGTTTTGTATTGCTGAAATAACTCCGCGTGCGACGTCAAAGGTTGTTCTATGACAGTTCTTCTGATTGGTTTGTTTACGGTGACCAAACCGGATATCCTTCAATGCTCTTATATCATTGGATATTTTATATGAACCAGTGACGTCATTCAAAGTTGTGCGTTTTTCATTAAAATATTTATTTTTTTTCGTACATTTTTAAGAAATTTCACCGTACAATTTAATGCTATAATTTTTACCGCGTGCAAGAAAACATTTTGAATCCATTTTCCCGTAGTGCTGAAGTTCCTCATTGCAGATCTTCTTTGCTGCTAGCAAGAACCACGGCTTTATCAGCATACAAAATACTTTTAACAGTGATATTACTCATTTTTGCTCCCCCTATTAAATTCTTTTCTTTTTTCTATAGCATAATTAACCCTTGAGAAAAGATATGAGAACCTCATAGTAGCATAATAACTCTGTAGTTTTCGATGATGTGGTTTTAATTCACGATTCAGTCACGGGTCTTCGGGCCACTGTAGATAGCGTAAATAGGTCCGCATGCATGGGTTTAAAAGTCAATATTGCAAAAATCCATGTACTGTGTAACACTTCATGCCTTGATGCCTAAAATCTCCTGACTTAGTAAGACCAAATCATCGAAAGGGTCGAGATTTTCAAATACCCGGGAGTTTATGTTACGGAAAATGGCAGCTTTTAAAAAGAACAGGGAGTGCGGCTAAGAATAGCAGGCGCCACAGTCAACAGTATGAAGGCTGTCTGCAGATCGGATATTTACTCAGTGAGAAACAAATGCCGCCTATATAGCGCCTTCACGACACCTATTCTCCTGTATGGATGCGAATCGTGGCAACTCACTAGGACAAAATAAACAAACAGCAAAATACTGAGTTTTAAGAATACGTGTCGAATACGTGTCGAATAATCTTGGGTGTGCGGTGGTTTGACTTTGTGCGGAACGAAGTAATAAAAGAACGGACGCAGCAAACTCCGGTGACAACTGTCACCAAGCGGAGGCGATGTGGTTGGATTGGCCATGTACTGAAAATGCCCCCCGAGATCCTTTACTACGCTTGCCTACTTTACAAGGCATCAGGTCCTCGACGTCCTGGACGTCCACTGCTGACTGTTCGTCGGCAGTTCATGTCAGAACTACGAGACGCAAACCTGGATTGGGAAGATGCATAAGAGCTGGCAGCCGACAGATAGGCCTGGAGGATCTTCGTGGACACCATACGCTCCAACTAGCAAGCGGACATGGAATGATGATGAGGGTCAATATTTTCGGAAAACGTATAACAGTGTTTTTCAACCTGTGGGTCGCAATCCCAAGGGTAAAATAAGCATAATAAAATTCACAATTATTTATTAAATATTCCTAGTATTGAACTCAAACCTCTACCGAAGTAAGTAATAGCTTTTATCATGTTTGCTGTATCGATTTAACATAAACCTTCGCTTATAAGTCGAGGAATAAGGATTACATGGGTTAATAAATACAGAAAGTAGCGAAACTGAAATGGATAAAGAGAAGTTTAGCATTAACCCTTTAAACGTATTAAAACTTAATGGTGAAAAAACAGGGAAAAAAAGACTTGATTTATTAGCTCCACGTGTAAAATAAAATAAAACACGGATAAAATAAAATAACAAATAAATCATTAGTTACGTAAACCTTGACAAAGAAGCTTGTTTGCTTTGAAACCGGTCAGTATGAAAAAAGATAGTGATTAAAAACAAAGTTTTTTTATTTATTTTATTACAAGATAGTTGTTACGTTTTCGTAAAAAGAGCTATATGGATTGTTATATGTTACTGTTTTCTTTGACGTAATATTTTTTTTGTTTTAATTATAGCTCATTAATTCTTTTTTATATTTTGTAATTGAAATAAATACTTGTGTTTAAATCACCATTATTTTTAATACGTATTAATTTTAATTCTTATTCAATTCATCAGATTTGATTTAATTTATATTTATTAATTTAATATCATCCATTGAACCAAACGCTTGTAACCAAAAAGTTCTTTGCTTACACATCCAATTTTTATTTAGTCAGAGCCTCTTATTCAGAGTTTTTATTTAGAAGAACATCAGTACATTGCAATTTTTTTTTAGCGTAAACGAAAAATTAAATTGGTCTGGCCCATAGCAGGATAAGGAAAATCAAAATCCTTTTTTTTTATTTGATAAATTGAAATGTTAGTTATATAATTGTTTAGATATTTTATATCGGCAAATACTCTCTGAGAAGAGAATATGGACTTTTTAATTTATTTTTTTTATGGCCTTAAGATACCTACGCCGTCCAAGTTCTAAATTTTTTAAAAACACATAGTTTTTTTACGTTTTTGCACCACGTGGATGTCATCAAACGTATTTAGAAGAACCCGTAACCCTTTTTTTTTTACTCGTGTCAATTCAACGTTTGTAGGTTGAAAATTCATTTTAGGAAAAAAAAAATTGAAAACATGTATGTAATTCTTATCTAAGCCTGAAAATGTATTTTTCCCAAGAGAAATTACTCTGAGTAAGAAAGTGTTAACATACAATTTTTCTTGGGTCGTCTCATACATAATTTGTAGCTACATATAATACGTAACAATAAGGAAATAAAAGTTTTAAAATAATTAAAATTTCTTGGTAAAAATACAAGTACGCTTGTTTTTATTTTTTCTTTAGAAATGTTTTTTTGTACCATTATCTGTAGCTGCAAATGATCGTGGTAGAAAATGGAAAACCTGTTATTGATTTTTTTTTCTTTTTCTTTATTTATTAAGGAAAAACAACAGTTGTTATATAAGAATACAAAATGTAAAAAATAGTACATACATCCTGTTTAAGTTTTTCACAAATATAATGAGAGAACATGTTACACAGTAAAGAGAAAAATAATATATTATATAAGACATGAGAAAAAAAAGAGCTCGTAAGAAGGTTAAGGGATGAGGAAATTGAGTGAAGGGGTGGAGAAGAGGGATTTTCATAATATAGTTGACCAATTCTAAATTTTGATATTATAATTTTAAAAAAATAACTAAAGGAACATAAACTTATTACACACTAACAAATGTTTTATTTTACAGTGTTTCAGAAAGTTTTTTTTTTTTTGAAGTTACAAAATTTTGTATTAAAAATATCTAAATGAGGACAAAGTAAATTAAATTTGTAGCAGCTACGATAAATAAACGAGTTTTGAACATATTTATTTTTGGGCTATGAATTATAAAAAAAAATGAACTTGTCGGACGTTTAGTAAGGGAAGTTAAACTATGAAAGAAAGAAGAGTCTTCATACGAGTCAAAATATGTAAGAGATTTACGATCCAGAAGTTTAAGAAATCTATTATGTATTTTATCTAGTTGTGATATATAAATTGTATATCGAGGACTCCAAACAATAGATGCAAACTCAAGATGGCTGCGAACGAATGCATTATTTAAGATTTTGAAGGATGCGGTTGTTTTGAATTGTTGATTGGTGTGTATAATAAAGCCCAGATTTCTGTAAGCCTTATTTATAGACGCCTGAATATGGGAATCAAATAAGAGTTTTCATCCATAATCACACCTAAATCTCTCAGCTCGTTTTTTCGGACAAGACAATTACAGTTAATTTCATGGTTGAAAATAATTTTTTTTATGTTTCTAGTGAACGAAATAACGAAACATATATCAGTGTGTAAGAATAGCTGTTATGTTAGAAGAGGGATCGAACATTGAACTTACTGATCCAAAATCCACTTTACTACCACAGGACTACAAGAGGCCTCTCCGATTTGAATAAGGATTGCATAAGATTTTTTTTTACTTTTGTTGAACCATTAATTATTAATTTTATACTTAACGAAAAATGTATGTACACTTGCACAATTAATTTTTCTGGGCAATTGAAAATACCGTGTGTCGCGCGCACTTTTTTTCCGACGTTTCTGATCGTACCATTAAAAACCCCTTTAACCAAAAAAATGTTTGTTAAGATTGTCCGTTAGGACATTTAGAGAAAATTAACATTTAGGTACTGGCAAACTTGATTAGATTTTTTGTATTTATTGAAAATTCTCGATGGACTCGATTTTGGTGATATAATAACGTATATTTGAATATAAGTTACGATACATATTTTTCTCTCTACAATAGGCCAGGAGGCTTAATTACTGTGGTGAATCACAGCATAGAAGACACAGGCTTGAGAAAAATATCATAAAATGTATGTTTTCTTACCGGGAATCAAACCCGTAACCTTCCGTGTGTGCGTTAAGCGTCTTAACCACTGCACCACGGAGTCCTTAAAAATACTTGGCACACTTCCACTTATTTTTTTGACCAATTAGTGTTTTCTCCCTCTAATGGGCATCTTCAGACTAGTAAATGTCATACAGTGTAAAATATAACCAACAGTAAAACTATTCTCTACCCGCGGCTTAGTTTAAGTTCGTACGGTCTTAGGAAGAAACTAGTTAGGGAATAAATTATTTTTGTCATTTGAATGATATATTTTTTTGAGATGGAAAGTAGCTTGTATCGATAAGCGGTCTTTCAACTATCATTGTATGTCGACGAAACATCGCTATTCTGTTCACAAATCCAAAATCCTACTACAAAATCAAAAAACGAAAAGCAAACTAAACTTACCATAGATAAAGCCAAAATAAAGTCAGTCATAGAAATTTAAAGCATTCATTTGAAATTGATTATTTTTGACATCCTACCTTACCGCCTACTCATTTTCAAATAATGTTGCTCATTGTAGACATAATATACTTGTATATTTATTTCTTATTGTATTTTTTTAATTCGGGGCAAAATGTTAACTATTATACTTCTTATCTATCCGGCTATCCCATGCAAAAAATGTCAATCGGTCGTTCCGTTGAGACGTTCAGGAAACAAAAACCAAAAAACACACTTTCGCATTTATAATTTTTTTATTTTTACATTTTATTATATTGTTATTTTTTAAAACTTTGCCCAGCTAACGGAGATACAAACTTTGTTCCAAGCTAGGTATTTTATATTTTAATACGTAATAATTATAAACAAGTAAATTTATTTTATAGAAAGAACAGAGAAATAAAATACAAACTCACTGGTAGTATTACCTTTATTCATATATATACCTATGCGCATATATGTACATACATGCATACACAAAATAAACACAATTTAATCAATATAGGCACAATTTCATGAATGCTTTTTGTTTATTTTTTTTAAATCCTTATTTTTTTATATTTTATTTTCACCATCAAGTGCATCAACCCCTTCGACGCCCTATGACCATTATTATCCTAGTATGGAAGTATGATTTTTTTTAAATTCTTTTGTTTTATTTTATTTGGGAAATCAACAGTTCTACGTACATCTTTACAGTAAACAAACAGATATAGTGTATAAACTCAGAACTAATAACAGATTGTCACAAAGTATACAAAGTTAGTAAAGAAAATATATTACATATCAAATAAATACATATAATAAATTACAACAGGGATGGAGAATACCTTAAGTAAGGGAATATGGAAGTCTAGGCATTTACAGGGTTTATGACCTGTCATTGGCTGGTTTGAGTGGCCACTTTACACACTATGTAACATTCACCATTTTGCCTATGTTTGAACATCCATATTTCTTCAACTCTTCCATTTGTTGATTTAAGTGAAGTTAAAGAGCTAAAACCTTTATTGTTGTGAAGAGATTTATCTGACTGAATTATTTCACATACTAGGGAACGCCTGAAAACAATTTTTCAATTTTTAAACTTCTTCTTGGACCAGTTAGCTCCATCACTGTTGTAATTTGTAAATCTTAATGACTCCCGAGGGGGTGAAATCCAGTCTTTGTCTACAAACATTTGGACAAACTCAAATATTGTAAATACATAAAAGTTTATACATATAAAAATGTTATTTTCATATACTCGTAAATATTTTTCAATAATCAAAGATTTTATTTTTTTAAGAACAGTAAGTTATTGTAAATTGGGTGGGATTAAAACAAGAATGCTTGAAAAGAGGATAAGGAGGGGAAGGGAGATGTACATATTTGTTATTATAATGTCTACTAAGTTACATAATGCATTTTTAGTGTAAAATTCAAATCTGACTGTTATTATAAAATTTATGAACAGATTTTTTTTTTTTTTTTTTGTTTATTTTTCCATACTGTTACATATTATGCATGTATTAAATTACATATTTTATACATTATATTTATTAAACATTAGAAGAGAAAAAGAGAAAAAATACATATTCTAAAAATAAACATAGCCTTAAATTTGGAAAAAATGCCCACAAAGACTTAAACGTCTGAGCGTGGGCCATTCCTTTTTTATTGTTTTTGGTGAATTTTTTGGTATACAAACACAAATATGACAATGCCAAAAAATCATACAGAAATAACAGGAAAATGACATAAACAATGTAATTAAGACATCAAAGTTTAGAATATGCTGTTGTACGACTCTTTCACAATAGGTGTATATCTGTATTTTCCATGCTGATCCAAGTCCTCAAAGCCGCTTTAAAATAAAGGAGATACTGCAAATTTGTTCTTCTTTGAGAAATAAATTTCAGTCAAAATATTACAAAAGTATGAATAGAAAAGATGTGATATGTTGGATGTGAAAATGGATAGGTTATGTACAAAGTGTGTTTCGCAGTTTCCTTATCATGTTTTATTCAGCGTGAGTACTGGTTATGAAATAACTTTTCTAGAAAGTGTAAAAGTGGAAAAGTTTGTTTGGAAAAGGCCGACACCACAAAGTAGACTGTTTAATGGCCCAATCAGACTTTCTAAGGGCATCATCAAAGTTAAATTACTTCTGCAGCATATATGAATAAGTGCTATTTTTTACATTTTCAATTTACGCTTAAATAACACTACATCGGAACCTCTTTTTTCATGGTGGATACATTCCACACAGTACCGTGTAAAAAAATTATACCAAAAAAGAACAATGCTGGATTAGTTTCCTTGCATAAAAATCAATTCGGGATTTAAATAAACAAAAATATCATGTGGTAATTTTTTTTTATTCTTTTTTTTAATTATTATTTATTCGGATAACCAACAGCTACAATTATCATTTATAAAAAACAAAAAAATAACAAATAAGCCAATTACAGGTTTTCAAAAATAGTTTTAACAAAAATTTATTGAACCTCAATTTTTTTCTAACTTTTTTCAACTCTCTAGTAAGATCTCTGGTGTGTAGCTTGCTTGAATTTAATTCTATAATAATACATATTATTAGGAGACCATATTATGGTCTCCTTACAATAATAATATTCATATACCGCGGATTGAATTGGTGCAACGTAAATTTTTTTAAAAGTTAATATTTAGAATTTGATAAAATATTTTTTTAATTAACTATTTTGAGTGTCTAGAGTACTTTCATATCATCAGTTTAGAATTCAGAAGGATTTTGTCTGGTTTAATATTCTTGCACAAATAAATATCTAACTGTATATATGCCCATTATATTCTTGCTCAGATGACCTTAATGTACCTCACCGTAACTTGCGTACCAATGCTGTCTTTGCCGTGGGAAATTATAAGACCAGCATCAGATTATTTTCTCCTCTGCAAGGATCTTCAGAACAGTGAACAAAATCTCATTAAACGGTACTGTCGATGTGTTTCAAGCGGTGTTGTCACTCCTGACAAGCGATGACACACTTGCCATGTCCGCCTAGATTATGCCATAATTATACCTTTTGTAAATTTAAATAGATTTTAAGATTATTTATATAAACTGTTATTATATAACATAAACTCATTAATGCCTATCTGTTAGGGTTTCCATACGCCTGTTGATTGTCTAAAAAAAACAATTTAAAATGTAATATTGATCAACCATAGCCATTTGAAATCCACATAACAGTAAATACGTGTATCGTTGAATGTACAGAAAAAAAATCTAAGGCCTAAAAAACTAAGCATTTACACGCTGAATGGTTACGAAGGGACTTCAACGAGAAAAGTAAATGGCATTTTATATTTGATTGCGCCACTCGCCAGATGGCGGTCGGACGCTTGCATTTTACGTGGTTTGCTGGTTCGCGGGATTTGGTGTTGCTATGCGTTATCTTTACTTACTTTACCACCGAACCACAATACAAATTAATGCAATTACTCGTACCTTCCTTACACTTGGCTTCTTCCAGCCTTAATGTTCGAACTTCTCTCTTTTGCAGCAGACTCTACCAGATACTGTAGTCAGATCGGCACTTGTCGGATTCTTGATCATTGATTTATACGATAACACGACGTAGTGGATTGGAATGATTTATTGATAGCCAAAAAAATTTTTTAGCGATCGCGCTGGGAATATTATAATCACATGTACATTCGTTGACAGTTCAGCTCACGGATCAGAGGTCCGAGGTTCGAACCCCACTCTACCCTATCTTGATTTCCATTTTATGATTGTGAGTTATTTACAACTCGTCGAAAATGGCCACTAAAATTAGGTAAATTATAAGAAAGCTAATATTTTATTTTTTTAAATAAATAATTATATTTATGTATATTGTTAATTTTATTTCAATTAGTATTTTATTTGTTTAACAAACATGTAATTGATGAAAAAAAAACAATAAGTGCCCTTTTTTAATTGAATATTTTTGCAGTTTATTTGAAAAAATTAAATAAGTAATTTTCGTATAATGATTTTGCCAACATTGGCCTTTATGGAGAGCCACATTGCGCATTGCAATGTTCGCACATATACAGGGCCTCACTCCTTTTTCTGTGCTTTGTATCCCGGAGCCGTGTAAACACGTGATTATAATAACCATGCGTTGTGTTTTGGTCCCGTGGTTTACCAGCAGCAAAAAAGTACTAATAAAATTCACTAAATGTCAATAAAATGCACTTTTTTAAACAGCCGGTAAACCACGTGAAAACACGGGACCGGAACGCAATGCATGGTTATATAATCACGTGTTTACACGGCTCCGGGATACAAAGTGTTAAATGTTCTTCATCTCTGTTGTAATATGTTAATACTATTAATAATAAAAATAATGTGTCCTCAATATACTGTTAACGTACTAAATTTCCGTAGGGCTGAAGTTCCTCATAAAAGTATTTAATTTACCTACCTTCCAAATAAAAATCTGTTTATTCCATTATCGGATTATTCCGCCAGAGTAGCAAAAGCACCTATCTTTTGAAACAAGTGCTCGCATTTCTATGCAGAAATGAGTTCCTTTGGATTCATATTTTTTTCATTATTATAGAAAATAATAGCTTCAGACGAAGACCGGAATAAAATTTTCTGAAAATTCCTTCAAACATTTCTAGAGAACAGAAAAACAGTGTTAAATTTGAATAAGAAAAATGAGCTTCTTAAAAAATGTTTTTTTTGGGTTGAAACAAAACAGATACTTTCTCAAATTTAAATTATGATAGTGAAATAATTAAGTTACGAAAATAGACGCAAGGTACGATAAGGTAATCCATACAATTCACTGGCAGTACCTAGTTTTTCGGCAATCTTTAATTTGAATGTAAAAATAAGGATTATTTTAAATCTAATAGTTGTGTGGATTTATTTAACTCAAATATACTCCTTTTGTGATAAATATAACGCATAAATATAGTCTAAGGCCAGAGTGCAGCATAACCGCACCATGGGGAGTTTTATTGCCTACTCCAGTGCCAAATTAGAATCCTATGGTGTTTGTTGTGTTCTTCGTAAGGAAATAGACAAAGTTATCTATCGTGGTTTTCTAAATCAGAATTAAAAATCTTGTTGTTAGTAATTTCTTCAATAAATATTTCATGTTAATTGTAGAAATTTAAATTATTTAAGCAGTTTACAATGGAGTTCTAAGCCCGACCCTGATGTATGGGAGCGAAGTATGGACTTGGAATAACAAGGATGAAAGTAGACTGAATGTTGTCAAAATACGATCTCTCAGGCGAATGTGTGGTAAAACTATGTTCGATAGATGCACAAATAATCTGCACAAATAATAATTTAAAAATCGGGTTGTGGTCCTGTGGCTGGTGTCTCGGACTCACGGACCAAGGACCAAGGACTCAAGGTCCGTGGTTCGAATCCCACTCTACCCCAACTCGATTCCATTTTCTAATAGTGAGTTATTTACAACTCGTTGAAAATTGCCCCTTAAAATTAAATATTTGGGTAAATCATAAGAACGCAAATATTTATTTTTCCAATAAAAAAATATATAAAAAAATGTTGAGATCCGTACATTATTTAAGGCTGAGACAGGCATTATCGACAAAATCAAGAACGCAGCTCTGCGCTGGTTTGGACGTGTTGCAACGGTAAGTAGTTATAGAAGGCAATTGCAGTAAATTATTTGGTCCCAGTTAGGTCCCGACATTGTAAAGGTAGGTTATCACAGCCTTAATGATCAAATTTATAAGATATAGAAGAATAATGAAGATAACCAAATAAAGTATCTACAAACAACTTACCATTCACCAGTTTCGGTCAATCGGCAAGAACATGAGAATTCTCCAAAAGAATAAGATTATGTTGTTTAAATTTAATTTTATGAACGGCATCAAAAGTATTATATATAAAAACTTTACTGTAAAATGGAATAAATATGACTCAGAGATCTGGATTTTATGAAATAAACAACTCGTTAGTGAAATACCAAATTTTAATAAAGAAGCAATTCTCTACAAAAATACCAAGGTTAGATATTATATCAAATCAGAATTCTGCCTAGCTGGTATGAATAAATGGTTGACAATAAATTTATCTAAAAAGTAAATATTCGTAATAATAATAATAACAACTGAAATAGGTTCTTGATTGTTTTCTTCTTGCCGTAATATGGACTAATGTTGAATTAACGAAATAAAAATCCACAGATGGAATTTGATATGCGACGTCTTCGGTTAATATGCTTGAACTCATTATTGGCTCAGTTGATGAGTTCCCAGAAGATTATTTGTCGACATCTGAATTCAGCAGACGATCGTCTGCTTCATTGCATTTGTTAATTTGTGTCTCATGATGTCGAAGAAAACTTTAAAATCTGACACCGACTTTTCCAGGTATTTACGAATAAACTTCGTAATAATTAGTGATCCATTCAAATCATGGAGTAAATATAGAGCATATTGTTAAATCTTTATCATTGGACAAAGTCAATAAAAAGGTGTAGGAAAAATGAAAAAAGGGAGATAAAAGCGGAAGAAGGGAGAAAAGGGGAGATAAAAGGAAACCTATATAAAATACAATCTCATTGGAATATTATATCTCTCTCTACAAGAATTGCGCTAATAAATTTTTAAAAAATAGGCTTGCGTTACGTTGAACGTTCCTTTTCTTGAAGGACTACATTTTTGAAATGTGTGGTTGCCTGCCTTTCGAGTTCTTCCGCGACAGCTGGACTGCTCGTCCCGAGTTTTGAATGGAAAAGAATTTATTTTTAGAGCACGGGCTTCATATGGACGAGTTACTACCGCGGCCGTCAGATGGCGCTAAATCAGGCAACATAAAATTATATTTGAGTACTAAAATGTGTAAAAAAACGGAGTACGTTGGACTTGTTTTTTACAACGTTACAATGTAGAACGAATGGACAGCGAAAGAACGGCTAAGAATTTTCACAATGCGAATGTTGATGGATGCAGAAATAGAGGAAGACCAAGAAAGACATGGCATGACCAAATCCAACAAACACTTAAAGATGCACATGTTGAAAGTCGGAATAATCGGCGCGCGGAAACGAGATCTGTATGCTAAGATATATTGATGTAGCGTTATATCTTATCTGCTTACCCTTACGGGGAAACGGCATGATGGTTTGTTGTTGTTGTTGTTGGACATGGTTCTAAATACATGTAAACAAAATAAAGCAATTTGTCGGTTTAACAGAATTGGGAACAGATATTTATTTTCTATTTTGCTCTATTAATTGGTATCCGAACATTAAAATTATATTTACGCAAATTGTCTGAACTGATTTTGATATAAAAACAGTTATTTTTATTTAAATATTATAAGCTTGCCTACCTCATTTAGTAATAAATCTTAAATCAGGTTATAGTTCCATGGTTAGTGTCTCGGACTCACGGCTCAAAGGTCCGTGGTTATTAACAATTCGTTGAAAATGGCCCTCAAAATTAAATATTTGGGTAAATCGTAAAAACGCAAATATTTATTTCTTTCGTTAAAAAAAAAATAAAAAAATATCTAGGAAATATATTATACATATTATTGTTATCAAAAACATTTTTCACTTTGTGGTATGACATTTTACACTTATTTGTTTATAAATTTGTATAAACCACTTAATTAAGTGATTTATACAAATTTATAAACAAATAAGTGTAATATATTATACCTTTAAGTGCAGATAAATCAATGTATACTTTACACCAATAAACATTGTAATCAAATTATTTTTAGAACCTTTTATTTTTGTTATTATGGTACTTGCTGACGACCTCGTAGTGTAATGCTCAGCGCGTTTGCCTAAAATGCAAGAGGTCTCGGGTTTGATTCCCGACATTGTTGATATGAAATATTTATATAAAAAGGTGTTTTCTCACTAGAATATTTCATAGTCCCTGGATTGGTACCTGAAGCGTAAGACTGATCATAGGTCAAGGACAGACAATGTCAAATACTTAGGACGTTATTATTGATATAAATTCAAAGTGGAAACAGCAGATTGAAAATGTTACTAATAAACTTAAGAGATTAACGAATATATATTTTAAACAATTCGAAAAATAATTAATGTACAGGAACTTTTAAAGATTTATTTTGTATTGTGCCAATCAATTTTGGAGTACTGTATAATCGGTTGGGGTGGTGGCGCGAGTGACACAGTTTTACATAGTGTATTTGTTGCGCAAAAATCCATCATTAAAATAATACTCAGAGTCCCGATACAGACATCTACTGAAGAAATATTCCATAAATCACAACTTATGACACCAAAACAATTATACGCTAAAACAATTCTTACTTATAGATTAAAAAACTACTCTTACTCAAATGAAAGACATTACCCCCACAATACATCACATAAAAATAATAAAATTACTAGATCCTCAACACATACACAACTTAAACAAATACAAACTAATACCACTTTCGGACAAAGGGATTTTGAGTATTATTAAATTAAAATCTATAACCTACTTCCACTATCTATTAAAGCAATTAGTAATGAGAAAATGTTTAAAAATGCCATAAAAAAATGGATAGTGGAGCTAGGTAGAAGAAAAATGGATTGTCTCATTCGGCCATACCAATGCTGAATCAACTGCTCCACAACTGTATAGCTTATGTTAGGTTTATGTTATTTTCATTGTGTTTTGTAATATAAATAATATAGATATACATAAATACCTTGTTTTTAAAACTATCTGAATATTTGTTAATAATATTTGTTTTTTAAGTTAGTCTTCTTTGTTTATTCTCAAACGTTATTTCAAAAAACTTAATTGTTAAGTGTGCTCGGCACGGGAAATCCCAGTGAGGTCACATTATTTTTATTATTAATTATAGTTTGTAAGCGAAAAATATGAATAAATAAATAAAATAAATAAATATTACTTACATATAATGATTTTATCAAGATACGCTACAATTGGTGTACCAAGGCAGTGCCCTATGCACCATAAGTGCGGAATGAGAATGATGATGATGATCTCATGGTTAAATTTAAAATGTATTTTTTTAAAGTAAACGTTAATTTCTTGTGAACCTTAAAAAAGTGTTAACGTTTTTTTAAATTCAACAAAGAAAAGGAAAGTTGCTTGTTCAAAATGCGTGACCTCCTTTTAGTTGACTTTTTCGATTAAAATAAAAATATTAAAGAAATTCGGAAACACTCAAAACGTTTCTTAAATATAACTCAATTTGTTTTTTGTCCGTTCACAGTGAGTTAAAGTGAGAGTAAAGTTACAGTGAGAAAAATCTTCATGACGTACTTGTCTACACCTGATGGTGCATGGGACTCTGTATTGATTAAGTTAATGCAGCTTATCTCAAACGTCTATTACAGGAAAGTATGGTAATTAGTCTGACGGTTCAGGTACTTTTTAAATATGTTTAATTTAATTAATGTAATTTTTTTTTAGATTAATAAATTGGAGATTTTATAAGCTATAAATCTTTTCGTGGCAAATATGTACATTTATCTGAAAACCGCACGCATCGGTCCGGTAGATTCAGTCCATCAAGGACAACCATTCAAACATTGCCTTTTATGTACATAGATAATAATAACATTACATAATCTAATCAATGAATGTCAGGTCTAAAGTCCCGTGAAATACAAATTTTCATACTCTTTTGCAAAATGGTTATCGGTCTGATAACTGGGGTGCATTTTCACTTACCTTATGTTAGCAGCCTCGTTGACGAACCTTCCCCAGCCGAAGAGCGGAGGGCTGGTCACCAGAAAGGAGTAAGACCAGATGAAGAAGATGGATATGGAAGCTCCTCTCATGCTGAGGTGGCGAGAGACGAGTGGGCGGGAGACCATCATATATCGCTCGAAGGAAAGAACGCTCAGAGTTGTGATGGATGTGATACCTGGAATGCAAGATTACGAAATAGCTTGATTTTAGTAACTTATTATTTACTTAATAACCGACCGGTTTCAAAGCTACACAATCTTCCTTATAAAGGTATAATTTATATATATTATATATGGCGATGCGTGAGCTGGTTCTCGGCAGTAGGTATATAAAATTTTGCAAATGTCACAGCGCAAATGGATGCAAGGAAATGGAGTGAATGGACTGACCTTTTTAGTTGATTTTCTTGTTTTCTCCAAACTTAGCTGAGGCGGCGATAAGGCGGAGCGAGCGGCGAAACTTCCAACCGAAACATGCACTTCGATCGCGGTCAAATCGGACACTGACCCCAGGTGGCAAAACCATCAACTCAATAGTTATTAGAACTATAAAGGTGCAAAAGGGACAGGATTCAAGTGGGCGAGAGAAAAGGAGACAGGCATAGGAATTTATTTACGCTGTGACACATTTTCGATCGGCCTAACCAATATATAAATAGAATACATGTAATGTAGATACGAATTGATACGAATATACATATATATGAATGATATCCTTCTTTATAATTTAAACACATAACAAGTCAAGTCTTTGTATGTGCTTGGAGAGACTTATGGAGAGAGGGGCTGAATTTTGATCAGTTGTACTTGTTTTAAAAAAAGACAGGAATGGACTACAGTGTATATATTTTAATTTATTGCAACAGAGAAGGAAACAATTTGGAGAAGGGAATATGGAAGTCTAGGCATCTACAGGGTTTATGGCCTGTCATTAGCTGGTTTAAGTGACCACTTTACACACTGTGCAGCATTCACCATTCTGCCCATGTTTGAACATCCACATTTCCTCGACTCCTCCATCTGTTGACTTTTGTGAAGTAAAAGAGCTGAAACCTTTATCACGTGGGTGAGATTCATCCGGCAGAACCAAATCACCTACTAATTTTCCAATTTTTATACTTCTTCTTTTACAAGGTAGTTAATTCAACAATGTTTGAGTATGTCTAAATGCTTGCAGACTGGCTGGATTTCCTCCCTAGGGAGTTATGTATATTGTTCATTTAGGATTTTTATATTTGAAAATTATGCAAATAGCAGGTAAGAAAGAGAAATCGTATTTCATTTATGAAAACAATGGAAAATATACTAACAAAAAAATGATATATATGGGAACAGTATTTTTTTTTACAAATTTAAATAATAATATAATTTGTACACACCAAGCAAAAATATTGAATATTAATTTTACA
This sequence comes from Micrasema longulum, assembly GCF_059751315.1. Taxonomy (NCBI): domain Eukaryota; kingdom Metazoa; phylum Arthropoda; class Insecta; order Trichoptera; family Brachycentridae; genus Micrasema; species Micrasema longulum. The sequence continues at coordinate 88,467 of NW_028277545.1, forward strand.
ATAAAAAAAGAATTTTTTTAAATAGGAATAACTCGCTAAGCCTCTATTATGAAAATCTTGTCAGCAGGCGGAAAGTGAGAACTAATGAGGAACTTCAGCCCTACGGGAAATTGGATACAAAAAAGTTTTCTTACGCGGGGTAAAAATTAGAGCATTAAATTGCAGGGCAAAGTTTCTTGAAAATGTTCAGAAAAAATAATAAAAAATATTTTGATAAAAACGCACTACTTTAAATGACGTCACTGGTTCATGTGAATCAACCTATGATCTGAGAGCTATGGAAGATTTCCGGTCTGCTTGTCGCTTCTGGACCAATAGGAAGAACTGAATAAGAATAAGTAGAAATGAACCTCTGACGTCACACGCGGAGTTATTTCAGAAAGACAAAACTTTAAAAAATCGAAGCACCGATAATACGATATGTAAAAATTAAAAAAAAAAATTGACTTAGTTTAACAGTCTATTTACAAATAAAAAAAATGAAAAAAACCACTGAACTTCTTCATTGTCTAAAGGAAGAGACCATTGCAGGAGACTGCTGCGAAACAATTCATAGATTTATTAAAAGTACTATTAAGGACGTCGTCCAGATGTTTATTAAAATTCATGTTTTTGTGATAACTTTTATTTGTATTTTTTAATAATATGCAAGCTTTTAATTTCTATTATGCTGTATCCCAACGCAACGTAGGGTTTTTGGCTTCATAGAGTTGGGGATACCATTTTTTAAAATATGTTTATTCATATGACCAAACAAAAAAATAAAAATAAATTGAGAAAAAGAACTTTCATTAATTTTTTCTCGGACCTAGCGGGAATCGAACCTGCTACACCAGTTTTTCAACTGGTCATCTAACCAACTGCGTTGAGGATGAGGAAAAAAACTGAAGGTGAGAGAAAGGATTTTACCTTGCATACATCGTAGACTTTTGTTACCAAGAGTTGCTGTTCCTCTTTGTATGATATAATATGTGCCTATTAAGGCTGTAGTCTGGTCAACGAATTGTTTTTTATTTTTTATTATTTCGCGATAAAAAAAACATTCGTTTTAAAACGGCAAAATCGTATGATTTCTGAATTTTGTGTTCGTTTTACCAGACTACAGCCTTAAGCAGACTATTCATCGGAGTCTAAAATGTATGCATGATTATACCTATTATTAAAGTCTTAATTTTTATTTTTTCATCCAAGAAAGTATCCAAGAAGTATCCCAGAAAATGTATTTTAGTAGATCACTCTACCATAGAAAATCAAGAATGGCTTGTTAGGAAGGCAAAGCAAAAAGAAGCGATAAATTGGTTTTAAGTATGTAGTTCGTCAAAAAACAATCGACCCGTAAACAGTTCAGTTCAGTAAAAATAATAATAAAAAAAACGTAACCTTTAAGAAATGTCTGAAAATTTACCCTTTTACTCTACTGAAAATATGTTTCGTTTTTGCTTCTTAAAACAGGCTGAGCCATGTTAGATTGAGACTATGATAAAAAGAGAACACTCCGTTTTCATTTTAAATTAATTTGTTTTATATGGATTCCCTGTTATTAAGTATTTTTACAATGTTTTTGTAATAAATTTTTAAAATAAAAAATAAATAATTGTGGCAGAAAAGCGTTTATTCATTTACATGTCATTTTTGTAACTTACTAAATCTGGAGACTTTTCGATGATACACATTTTTTTTAAAACAGGTTTTTTAAAAAACATTTTACATTTGCTTTAAGGTATGTACTTAGGAGATATTTTTTCAGTTTTTTTTTTCACTTGATGATCTTCCATGTTTGTAATTCCTTCAAATCTTTGGGACTAAACAAGGATAGATATTTACCAAAAAATTGGTATATTATGTTTGTTTGGTTTTCAATATACGTTATAATAAATGTGTCAATCCAGGAAATAAATAAAAGGGAAAAGGACTTAGGTTTTCCATCCTTTGACACCTATTCTAGGATAGCACTCGACCGTTCAACCGGATTTCAAAGGATAGGATGGTTTGACACTTGAATTAAAATACACACAAATCCGAGACATTCAATGTTATGACGTGGGTTTTATTTGGAACTCAACAAAGCACTGGCATTTTATCCATCATATTGAGTTGTCTTTTGGCAATAATTACGCAGTTATTAATAATTTCTAGTCTCAATGCGCGTATACACGTTAACATTAAGTTGCTTTTATTCATCCGTGTTTGACGACGCGACGTGAGCAGATTTGGAAATTCAGTATTGAAAAAAGGTGGTTTTTTTTACGAAATAAAAGACAGACGAGGTTAGCATACCATAAAAACGATAACATTTTTTTTATTTAAAAAATAGTCTTGAAATTATGAAATTTACTAACTTTTTATGTAAAATTTTATTTTATTTTAGTTTAAATACATATGGAACCGTTTTTTTTCTGTGGCCTCCCTGGTGTAGGAGGAGAGAAGGGAATTTTCTTTTTTAATAAAAAAAAGAATATATTTCAACAAATTTAAACTTATTCTATAAAACCTGGGCGTGATATTTGAAAAACAAATCTACGTCAGAGTTAAATATAGATTTCGGGAAATTATTGAACAATCATGGAATTATTTTTTATTTATTGTGTACTTTCTCTAGTAAGCTTTAAAATATGATTTCAGTTATTCAAAAAAATCATGTTTTTAAGTGTACAATGTAACATATTTTTGAAAAAAAAACAACCAACTCATAATGATATCTTTTTGATTCGTTGAAATACATTCCTTAAACATAATTTCCAAGAAGTTTAATAAATAAATAAATTTACTTTTTAAACATTGTAATTTACCAGTCCTATTGAAGCTTTACAGTTTCATTGTCGAGATAAATATTTGATAGCGAACAATTCTTCAAGATGGCCTACTTTCTTAGATCCTAAATGATTTATCTCATTACAGTTTCTTCTTTGACTTGCAATTAATCCTTAATTCTGAGTCGTGAGAATCCTCACAACCCGCGATTTCGACTAAATTATTTTCATGAAATCCAAAATTACAAATTGGGTAATCAAAAGTATTTAGAGCATTTTCTAATGTTGATCTTGTAACATTGAAGTTAAGAATTAAAAATATGGGAAAGCTGATTTCACTAAATACTGTTTTACTCGTGTTTTAGTTCATGAGAAAAAAATTTATCGTATGTATCCTATAGGATACATTCCCAATAAAAGTTTGTGCTCCGAAATTCCTTTACGCGCGGTGATGTAACATCACGTTACCTCAACTAAAAGACAGAATATTCTGAAGTTCAGACATTCAAGAAAAAAAGAAACACGGACACATAGGTACTGTTAAATCATTCATTTTCCATCGTTTATAAAAATTTTAATATAATTTAGACCTGTTAGAGCAAAATAAGTTTAAAATCATAAATACGTTGATGTATATATAATTATGTGCGCCTTTGCTAACTGCCAATAACCGAATTTTTAATATCAAATTTTAAAGATTACTTGATATACTTGTTACTCTTTTTTTCTTTCTTTGCTACGCTTGACATGTTTTTATACTTTTGAACAAATTTGAATTACTTTTAGAATGGTTTTTAAAATTAATATATTTCTTTTTCAAAAATGTTTTTTAAATTGACTTAAATTTTTTGTTTTTTATTTATTTTAAAGTTTCTTTTCGTCGTTCCTTTTTTGAATCTTTTAAAATGTGGATGTATATATATAATTGTTTTTAATTTTTGAAAATGTATTTTTTTTGCATCGAAGCACGTTTTTTTATTCTTATTTATTTTAATTCTTACCTTTAAATTACTAAAACTATTTTTTTTCTTAATTTTTTGTATTATATCCATTTATGTAAATAGTAACTACAAACTTTTAAAATAACTTTTATACATTGTTTTTAATTTTTAAACTACTTTCATTTATTAACAAATTACAACAGAGATGGAGAATACCTTTAATAAGGGAATATGGAAGTCTAGGCATTTACAGGGCGTATGACCTGTCATTGGCTGGTTAAAGTGGCCACTTTACACACTGTGTAACATTCACCATTTTGCCTATGTTTGAACATCCATATTTCTTCAATTCTTCCATTTGTTGATTTTAGTGAAGTTAAAGAGCTGAAACCTTTATTGTTGCGAAGAGAATCATCTGACTGAATTATTTCACATACTAGGCAACGCCTGAAAACAATTTTTCAATTTTTAAACTTCTTCTTGGAATAGTTGGTTTCATTACAATATTTGAGTTTGTCCAAACGTTCGTAGACAAAAGACTGGATTTCACCCCCTCGGGAGTCATTAAGATTAACAAATTACAACGGAGATGGAGAATACCTTAAATAAGGGAATATGGAAGTCTAGGCATTTACAGGGCTTATGACCTGTCATTGGCTGGTTTAAGTGGCCACTTTACACACTGTGTAACATTCACCATTCTGCCTATGTTTGAACATCCATATTTCTTCAACTACTTTCATCAATAAAACAGAGAAAACTCGTATATATGGGCCATATCAGGTACGGAAGCAAATATGCGCTTCTAAAGCTAATCATGATGGAAAAGATCGAGGGAAAGCGTGGAGTTGGAAGTTGACAAATGTCCTGGCTGAGAAACATCCGCGACTGGACGGGAGTGCGCGGGGTTGAGGCGCTGCTCCAGTTGGCGCAGGACCGGAATGCCTACTCTAGAGTGATAGCCAACGTCGCGTCGGGGAGACCTGATATGGCACAGAAAGAAGAAGAAGAAAGAAGGGGCGTCTCTGACATTAGTAAGTAGATTATTCCACAATCAAGCAGCTACTACTGTATACTCGTATTTTATTCTGGGAAAACATCGTACAGATATTTATCTAAGACCTCTGCATATCGTTAGTAATATTGGCTATTGGCAAAAGTGGCAATCCTTCTTATGAAAAATAAATGATAAATAAGGTAAATCCTATTTAAACATTTTCGAAATTCTTTTTACAGGGTTTACTGGGTTCAACTCGTAGTAAATAAGTTTAATCTCCTATAGCGATATAGAATTGTTGAATATTTATTTATTTATTTATGCTTTTACATTGCTTGTATTCTTTTTTTTATACGGAATAATGTTCCCTCACTGAGGTGTCCCGTCCCGAGAGAAATATTTTACAAAATGTGAAACACGTCTTGAATAACTTATTTAACAAAGTAAACATAATAATAATGTAATGAATCTAAGTAGCTTAATTATCATCAACATAATAAACAAAAATAAACGAAAATAATCATAAAAAACATAACCAATTTATATAGACCAATAGACCAAATTTCATAAACAGTATACACATTTTACCTATTTGGCTTGATCCACTCATCGATCCGTGTGCAACTCACTTCCACTATCCATTTCTTAATAGCAATTTTATATTGTAAGTACTTACTTATTGTCTTTATGGATAATGGAAGTAGATTGTACACTTTAACCGGATAATAGACCAATCCTCTTTGACCGAAGGTTGTATTAATTTTTTTTTTGTAGCATCAGGGCGGAGTTTCTAGTAACTTTTTTTATTTATGAAAGAAGTTATGGAAGGTAGAGAATAATGTTTGTGTGCGTACAGTAACAGAGCTTTTACATAAAGTTGTTTTACAGATGTAATATTAAGATTTACCAATATACCGAGGGAGCTAGTTCTGATGGGGACTCTTAAGATAAGTTTTATTAAAGTTTTTTGTGCAATTATTATTTGTTTGATCAGTGTGTCATTTGCACATCCCCATACAATTATTCCATATTCCAAAACTAAGTGACTTATTGCGTAATATATTTTTACAAGTTCTTTTAGACTAATTATATTTCTTATAGTTTTAAAAAAGTAAATTTGTTTTTTTAATTTATTTTTAACATGTTAAATTTGATTAGTCCATCTTAAATTCCCATCTATATAAATGCCTAAATATTTAGTTGAATCTACTCTGTCCAATGATTTACGAATATATTTAATATTTGGGATTTGTTTCTTGTAATTACAGCAGTGAATAGTTAAGAAAAGATTTGGATTTATGTATAGTTTTATTATTAATTTTAAATGTTATTTTTTTTGTTTTCGAGTGATTTGGTAACTTATATATATACACCATAAAAACAAACCAAAACGTGCTCAAAATAAACATGTTGACTCATTACATTGATGCCTTTTATTTCATTAGGTATTTTATTTTACATTGATTTTAATGAACTCGTTGGGTTTAAAAATAAAAACGCCTAATTTTAAGCGTTTAAAAGTGACTTATAACTTATTTAAATAAGTTTCAGTTTCGGCCGTGATGAGAACAGAAGCCGAAATTAGGCTTCGGTTTTGATTCCGGCTCAAAATCTTGTTTCGGTCCGTCACTAAAAGTGTTACGCGGCAGGGACAATAAAACACAGTACCTTTTCAAAGAATTAGGAAAATTGCAAATTAATTAGACAAATATTAATTAGAGTTTTTTGTCCTAAGTTACTTGTTAAAAATATTGTAAGTACTCCTTTTTATACCAGCTTCAAAAGGGTCAATTTTATTCGACGGAGTAAATAGAAGAATAGTGTGTACAGTTTTGTAATTTAATTGTATAACAATAAAGTGTACAGTTTTGTAATTTAATTGTGAATTAAAACTGATACAGATTTTTCATTAAATATTTTTGAAAATTGTGTTTTTAGGATTTTGCACGTTGAGGATTGCTGATCCTACCCCAGTTGGAGATTGACATAAGAAACAAAAAACGTGTATGTATGGTGTATTTATTTCACGGCGAGTAAATAAATTCAATGTCTACCAGTTTCTTAAGAATACATGTATTTGAAATAAAAATGTATCCAGATTCGCAAATCACCTAATCAAAATTAATCCTAGACTTTGATGATGCAATAAAAGGTTAAAAGTAAATAATACGGAAATATTATTTTGGTACGTGTATTTGTACATACACAAATCTGGATTTCTCCCAAGGGGGAGTAGGTATATATTTTTATTTATATCCCTACAGAGATGAGGTAGAATTTTTTCAAATTCAGGATTATGGATATTCGAGCGTTTACAGGGCTTATGACCTGTCATTGACTGGGTTAAGTGCTCTGTAAACGCTCGAATATCCATAATCCTGAATTTGAAAAAAATCTACCTCATCTCTGTAGGGATATAAATAAAAAATAATACGGAAATATTTTACATTAAGGTGGCTTGAAAAAAAATGTTGCTTTGATCAATAATCAAACAACCTTTTCAAATTTTTTTTATTTTTTTATTACTAAATTTCATAAAAGGTACATATTTTTTAAATTCTATACAGATATACTTTTATACATCTAGTAAATGTTATCACAGTAACTCTTTAAAAAAGAGACTAACTCTTGTGCTTAGAGAGTGACTTACACTGTTGTAGTTGTTAATTTATAAGAGTTTATATAATTTTGAATATACGAGTACATGAGAAAAAAAATAAAAACATAGGATATATAAAGAAAAAAACATAAAACAATAATACATTCATACTAATCAACATTTAATGCTGTTTTTACACGTGTTCAAATAATTTTTTTATATTTACTTTAAATTCATATTTATTATTTTTAATTGTTTTTAGTTCATTGGGGAGAATATTATAATTTTTTACACCTTTAAAGACAGCTATTTTGAGCATAACTTGAGTGGAATTTAGGAATTTTAATATTATTTTGGTATCTGAGTGACTTATTCATCTCAAATTCTTAATTTATTCCTTCTTTATAAATTTGTATAATGGAATTTATTTTATAAAGAGTGTCTACTGAATGAACCTTAAATATGTTATATAGACTTTCCAATATAGCCCAATTTACGATGTTCCATGGGACTCACGCCCCTCCCTTGATCCCCTCCCCCTTTTTTCTACTATTTCTCCCACAACCTCGAACATAATCAGTGCATTAGGGTTGGCTAGTAAAAAGCATGGCAAGTTGATTTTATGTTTTTGTGCGGTGAAGGTGTAAAGCGGGTTTTGCATGTTGGTTTTATTGGTGTCCTGACGAAAAGATGGGTACGTTTCGAAACCAGTAGACATAGAAAAGTTGGTAAGTAATTAAATACAAATATTTAATAAAATTTAACAAAATTTTTTTTTTTTCATAGGTTCGAATAAATCTATTTTAAAAAAGTGCATGTATCTTACGAAAAATTAGATAGTCTTATTATTATACAGCCAATCGTAATATGATTTGTCTGATATTTTCTGAGAGATTTTAATGTACGTTGGAGGAAAGCCCTAAAGCAACCTTTGATAAACTAACTGAATCAGTATTTTGATTTCTCCAAGGAATTTCATTTGATAAAATGTGGTTGAAGTGCATTGGATTTTTATACTTCATCATGATTCATTTTGTATTTGCTTTTAAAGATAAGTTAATTTAAATATAAGTACCATATTAAGTCAGTTATTTTGTATTCTGAAGATAAATATGTTGATCGGAAACCAATACCGTAATTTAATATTGAAAAAAGTAAACATACCATTCACACTAATTTTATAAATTAGCACATAATAACAGATATGAAGAACATTTTTGAAAAGGTAACATAGAAGTCAAGGAATCTACAGGGCTTATGACCTGTCATTGGCTGGTTTCAGTGGCCTGGTCTATGAAAAAGTATAGAAATTGAAAAAAAAAATTTTTCAGGCATTGCCTAGTATGTGGGTGAAATAATTAAATTAGATGAATTTCACCCGCATAAATAAAGGTTTCAGCACTTTACAAACATCAACAAACGAATGAATTGAAGGAATATACAAGTTCCAATAAATGCAGAATGGTGAATGTTACACCAACCCTAAACCAGCCAATGACTGGTCATCAGCCCTGTAGATGCCTAGACTTCTATATTACCTTTTGTAAAATGTTTTTCATCTCTGTTGTAATAAATTAATATTAACAGCTCCTCAGGGAGTTGAATCCAGTCCTTTTCACAAAAATTTGGACAATCTCGAAATATTTTAAATATTATAAATGCTAAAGTCTCAACGGAGCGACAGACTAACATAATTTTAGGCATAGGGATAGCCGGAGAGGTGAGAAGTAAAATAGAATACGTATTTTTCATACCGAATTAAAAAAATGTACGATGATAAAATTGTGTATTATAATATCAACAATGACCAACATTATTTAAAAATTAGTATACGGTAGGGTGGGATGTCAAAAATAATAAATTGGAAATTAATTCGTTAAATTTTTAATTTTGACTTGCTATTTCTATGGTAAGTTTGGATTGCTTTTCGTTTTGGTTTATTATTGAGAGGACTGGCAATCGATATAAGCTACTTTCTTAATCGATACAAAACTTTTTATAGCTCAACTGTTCACCCACTTTTAGAATATGCCTCCGTGGTCTGATTTGAAAAATTAAATAACAAATATAAACCTTTGGTAGGTATAATAAAATCATATTAATTTTATAATTAAAATATATGTATTTGTATTCAATGTTTAAAAAAAAGGAAAACAATATAATATATGCAAATTGTGTACTATGAGGAGAGGAAGGTATAAAATTGGAAAAAAAAACAAGACGAAACAAAATAATCGAATATTCAGATAGTGACAGTTTTTTAATTCTCAAACGAAATTCTCAAAATAATTCAAACTTTACAATAATGTTTTCTTCTTCAATAAGACATGAATTTTTTTTAACGTATGGTGTCAAGTCAATAAATTAGAACTTAATATTAAAAAATGCAAAATAATGTCATTTCCTAGAGCAAAACAACGGATTTCCTTCGAGTACCTGATAGAAAACTCCTTTTTTTAAAACTCCGTTTTGGACTTTAAACTAACAAACAACGAGCATATAGATAATACAGTAAATAAATCACTAAAATTACTTGGCTTCATTAACAGAATATCCTCAGATTCTACTAATGTCCCTACAATCAAAACTCCTTATTACTCAACTGTTCGCCCTCTTCTAGAATATGCCTCCGTGGTCTGGTCTCCATTCTATGTGAATCGCATAAATTACATTGAATCAGTCCAACTTCGCTTGCTTCGAAAAGTAGCGTGGATGCTTGGACTGAAGAGTAGTAACTATTCATATACTCGTATGTCAATGTAAAATATTTTTTGTCGACAAAAATGGAGAACTAATATTGACTCCATATATTTGTTCGGCATACGAAATGGTATAATCGATGTGCAATCATTACTGGGACAAGTAAAATTCCATATTCCAACTCGTAGATTGAAAAACAATAAAGTATTGCTCATTGATCACCATAGAACAAACTATGGTCTTAATTCTCCAATGATCCCTCTTTGTCGTATTGTTAACTCGAGACAATATCTGGCCTTTTTTGGTTGAAGTCCAGATCTTATCTTAATGTCCCTTATGTTAGTCAATGTGTATTTTATTATTTTTAAATGTTTTTAACTATTCTTATATTATGATATTAATACCCTATGAATTTTATAATTGGACAATGTGCGTAAGTAAATAAATAAGGCTGAAGTCTGATAAAAGAAAAGGAATCATAATATTTTGCCATTTTAAAAAACCTTTTTTTTCAAGAAGAGTGCTTTAAAAAAAAGTAAATTACTTAAATTACTCATTCGGTAATTACAATTATTTTTTATGTATTTTTGTTCATTTTTTCAAAAACTATATTTCATTATTTAATATAAAGTCGTAATTTAACCAAAAATTTAAGAAATAATAATTCTAATAGAATAATGTTATGTGGTTTTAAATGCTGGTATTTTTTTATTGAATCAATAAATAATTTAACAAATTTTACTCCAATACTTCTTTTTTTGTGAATATCATTATCCCTTAGTTAAGTTTGAATTTAAAAAAGTGTAATGTGTCGGTCGAAAAGAAATTTTATTAAAATAACATGAAACTTTTGAGTATATTTGTATAAAAATTTAAAAAAATATATATTTATCATTTACATTTTTTAAAACATTGAATAAAACGGCGTTTTTATCCTACGATTTCCATTACTTTTGACCATAACAGACTACATTCTTAAAATTTTCCACACTAAGCATCCAAAAATTACATATGATCCGAACGGGGGGACCAAATGACCCCAGCGTCTACTTGTATATGGCGTCAGGAGAATAAAACGTTGGAAGCGTTTATGACCGTGCAATAATGTATTTATGTTTTTGTGTACACATATTTTACTCATTCGTGTATTTTATACATTTTTGTTAGTTTGTCGAATACTTTTATACATAACACTTTAATTTCACTAAATTGACCTTTGTATTATTTACGTCTTTTGTCGTTATGATTATTTTTTTTTTTATTTCACGATTACAAAAAATATACGGAAAATTGCTTTAATAATACTTGAGTTATCGATTTAAAATCTTTCTATGGGGGATTTGAATCCCCCCCCTTCGGTCCGGCTAGGTTAACACCAGAGCGCAAGGCGTCGATTTACTGCCTCGCAAGCACTCATAATACGAGCCAATATTGGTGTCAACAAACTCAAGAACAGCATTGTGCACACATCACCCGGATAGCATACTTTGCGCAAAATAGATACTTTACTTATAAGACGGCAATTTTTACCTATTTATCAAGAGAAAAACTTCTCGTATCGTTGGAAACCATCTATGACATCTCAGATTCGGTTTCCGATCAGATCAACATAGATCAGCATAAATAAATAAATGTATGTCAACTGAATTCACAAGAAAAATAGATAAAACGGTTTTCAATTATTCAGTCGACAAAAATTATAATGAACGTCGAGACAATTCGAGATCTTGGGATACTTTTTGATTACAAACTTTAATTCAACCATCACATTGACCACATTTTCAAGAAAGCGTCTGAAATCTGTAGATTTATTTTGCGAATATCTAAGCCATTCAAAAGTCCGAAAATCGCAAATACATTGTATAAATCACTTATTCGTAGTGTGCTTGAATTTAATTATATAAAATAATGGTCTCCTAATTATAATATTCATATTACGCGGATTAAATCGGTGCATCACACTTGTCCAGTGTACCTGGGAATGTATTAGGGTATGTTTACTAGGGACGGAAAGGCCGAAAAAGATATTGAAAGGAGGGTGAGTGCCGGGAACAGGGTGAACGGTGCACTAAAATCTACTTTGGCAAACAAATGTTTATCGCAGGAGGCTAAACTAGCAGTTCACAACGGAGTTCTAGTTCCAACTCTAATGTATGGGAGCGAAGTATGGAATTGGAAAAATAATGATGAAAGTAGGTTAAATGCTGTCGAAATGCGATCCCTCAGGCGAATGTGTGGTAAAACGATGTATGATAGGTGCACAAATGTCGAGATCCGTGAAGTGTGTAAGGCTGAGACATGCATTATTGACAGAATCAAGAAAGGGGTGCTGCGTTGGTTTGTACATGTAGAGCGAATGGACAGCGAAAGAATGACTAAAAGGATTTACGATGCAAATGTTGATGGATGTAGAAAACGAGGAAGACCGAGAAAGACATGGCACGATCAAGTCCATCAAATACTTGAAGATGGACATGTCAAAAGTAGGAATAATCGGCGTGCGTGCATAAGAAGATGTATGAATGTAGAGGAAGCGAGGTCTGTATGCCAAGATAGAGTGTTATGGCGTTCTATCCTCTCTGCCTATCCCTACGGGGAAACGGCGTGATGGTTTGTTGTTGTTGTTGTTGAAATCGGTGCAACGTTAATGTTTAAAATCGTTTATATTTAGAATTGGATAAAATACTTAAATAATAACTATTATGATAGTCTAGAGTACTTTCATATCTTCAGTTTAGAATTCAGAAGGATTTTGGCTGGTTTGATATTCTTGCACAAATTAATATCTAACTGTATAGATGCCCATGATATCCTTGCTCAGATAAACCTTTATGTACCTCGCCGTAACTTGCGTACAAATCCTGTCTTTGCAGTGGGATATTATAAAACTAACATTGGATTATTTTCCCCTCTGCCGAGAATCTTCTGAACAGTGAACGAAATCTCATTGAACGGTACTGTCGACGTGTTTCTATAGCAAAGGTAAGCATTCAAGAAGCAAGCGGTGTTGTCACTCCTGACTCGCGACGACACACTTGCCATGTCCGCCTAGATTATGCGTATTTATGCCTTTTGTTAATTAAAAAAAAAATTAAGACTGTTTAGATTGAGTGTTTTATATACTCATTAATGCCAAACTATTGGGGCTAACATAAACCTGTTGATTGGCTTTAAAAAAGCTCTAAATTTGTTGCAACAAAGAGAGGAAACAATTTGAGAGGGGATCTGGCATTTACAAGGCTAACAACCTGGCTAGTTTAAGTGACCACTTTACACACTGTGAAACATTCTCCATTCTGCCTAGTTGATTAAACCAACTGTTATAAGAAATATTCAAATTGTAAAGTTGCCTGGTAGGTGAATTGGTTGATAAATTTTACCCACATATAGCTTTTTTACTTTACAAAATTTAATAGATGGAAGAGTTGAGCATAAGCCCTGTAAAATCCTAGACTTCCATATTCCCTCTCTGTTGCAACAAATTGAGATCTAAATAACTACCTAGGGAGGAAATTCAGCCTGTCTACAAACATTTTGACTTAATCAAAACGTTATTGATATTATTTTTCTTTTTAAATATCATAAGTTTCACGGTATCTGACTGATAATTAAAATGTTACTTGAGTCACTGAATGAATCAATTATATTGTAAACTAGCGGACCCGTCAGACGTTGTCCAGCCCGAACGTTGGCTTCCCTGCTATAAGCTTGGAAAAAGACTTCATTGATAAGTAGGTACTTAACTACTTGTTTGTGATTAAATTCCAAAACTTAAAATTGATAATAATAAAATATTTCATTTAAGTAGGTACCAAGGTACTTGTTTATGGTTAAATTCCAAAACATAATATTAATATTTTTTCAAATAAGGTTTTTTTTTTGCAAACGTCAAACTCCGGTCGTCTCACCGACAAAGGGGTGCACTTATGTAGGAATACGATTTTTAAAAATGTATTGAAATTATTATTATTATAGTATTACCAAAAATCCAATAAAAAGAAACAAATGTGTAGAAAATACAAGGAATTTCAGGAATGAATCTGATTGAGATCCACAAAAAACAAATGCTGTTTGTAAACATTTAAAAACAAACCTTTTTTAAACACAAAAAAACAACAAATTTTCAATTTTTTCGCAAATGCATTCTACTCGAAAACAACTCTGGTAGATCGATGAATTGAACATTTATGCTCCTAACTTCTTTTTTACATTTCGATTGAAGATTTTAAATCTACGAACACAAACAGTGCAAAGATCGTCGTTTCTCTGAAAACCGCACGTAAATCGGTTAAGCCGTTTAGGAGGAGGACGGTGACATCACACGTACATAGGAATTATACGTATAAAGATACCCTAAAAATTATGTTTTTCGCATAGAAGTCGGCTTTAACATGCAATTTTAAGGTGGTCCCCATACTATGGAAATCACTAATATAAAGTAAGAAAAATCCAAAATAAATCTTTAAAATGTTTATCATACAGAGATAATAACCAATTTAATCATTAGGACGAAGCGAGAAGACATTTTAAAATAGACTCCTTGGATAATAGACGACAGATTGCTGACTTAGTGTTTTTATTCAAACTTTTAAATGGAATTACAAACTGCCCCAGTTTACTTAGTTGAATTTATTTTCATGTACCCAATAGACGTAGTCGTCACACGACATTATTTTACTCTTCACGTGTTCTTTTTTTAAATTTATTTGGGAAAAAAATCTTCCGTATTTCATATGGAAAAGATGAAAAATGTCTGCATGACCGGAGAGAACAGTATTATAATAATGACATCCTCTAAAGAAAAAATCGTGTTTCCTTGAGTTACTCCTAGATATTGGCAAATTAAATAAAGCATGAAGTCTTGTTCTGTTGGGTAGGAACAATATACTCAAAAGCACTTGTGAGTAAAGGACGGTGTATGACGTTGTTCTTGATCACAAAGCAAAATTCACATTGGGCTTGTGAATTCAACTAATGGTAACACATAGCTTTCACACAGTTTAATCAATTTTCACAAAGATTTATAGTAACAATGTCGAAATATGAGAACAAGACGCGTGAATTAAAAAAAAATCCAGTTTTTTAATAAATAATATTGCAACAATATTTTGAATTTATTCAAATTTTTGAAGACAAGGACTGGATTCAACTCCCTGGGGAGCTGTTTATATTTACATATTACAACAGAGATGAAGAACATTTAAGAGAAGGTAATATAGAAGTCTAGGCATCTACAGGGCTTATGACCTGTCAATGGCTAGTTTAAGTGGCCACTTTACACACTGTGTAACATTCACCATTCTGCCCATATTAGAACGTCTATATTCCTTCAATTCTTTCATCTGTTGATGTTTGTAAAGTTAAAGAGCTGAAACCTTTATTTATGCGGGTGAGATTCATCTAATTGAATTATTTCACCTACATACTAGGCTACGCCTGAAAATGTT
The DNA here is from genome assembly GCF_059751315.1 of Micrasema longulum. NCBI lineage: Eukaryota > Metazoa > Arthropoda > Insecta > Trichoptera > Brachycentridae > Micrasema > Micrasema longulum. The sequence goes on from NW_028277545.1 coordinate 103,901, forward strand.
ATTTTTTCAATTTCTATACTTCTTCATGCACCAGGTGGATTATCAAATTTAAATTAAATAAATAACCTTTAAATTTGTCAAAGTGGCTTAATAAATTGGTTAAATAAATTAAAATTTATCAAAGTGGCCTCTGAAACCAGCCATCGACAGGTCATAAGCCCTGTAGATGCCTAGACTTCCATATTACCTTCTATTAAATGTTCTTCATCTCTCTTGTAATATGTTAAAATAATATTGCTTCACTTCATCCAGATAATGTTTATTAAGCACACGTTATTTTGTATACTGTTTTAACTTTGAATTAAAATATTTTTTGTTATTATTTTCTCGATTAAGTTGTTCATTTATACAAAAAAATTGTAATTATGTTTGAGTATATAATCTTTGAAGCTTAAATTCGTTCCGACGTTACGGTTACCATTGCAAAAACCATCATCAGGGTAAACTAAGTAGAAAAAAATATGTGTTTACGTACTAGTAATTTGTACCGAGTCGCAATCGTTAACAGGCACATTCCGTGTCATCATTCCCCAAAACAAAGGCTTAACATTACCCAAAGCATTATTTTAACAATTAATAGATAAATTATTTTATTTTCTTTTTGGAAAAAACTATTAAACATCGATATGTTTTTTACGCCCAACGTGCAACCGATTAAATATTCCAGTTTCGATTCCATAATAAAGATATTTATTCTGCAAAACTTTAGGTTTTGTTTTTAACAAAATTGGATAGACTAGGTGTGGCAGAAAAGTAATGAGACAGATTTTTTTAAACAATTTTTTTAATTTTTTTAAACATCAATGTTATCCCCTTCAAAGTAGTTCCCTTGGGCAACTACACACCGATGGAAACGCTGTTCCCACTGTTGGTAACAGCGCTGAAAGTCTTCAACCGGTATAGTCTTTAGCATGTCTTTTACACTCTTTTGAATATTTTTTTAAGTCGATTTTGGATGATTCCTCTTCTGTTAAAAAAACAAATCAGCATCGATTTAATTTTCGATTTGCTCATTCGAGCTTTTTTTGGTCGAGGACAGTTTGCAGTGTGCCATTCCTCACTTTGCCTCTTGGTCTCAGGATTGTATTAAAAAATCCATGATTCATCACCTTTGATCACACGACTTAAGAAATCTTGCTCATTAGCGATTCTGTCAAGAAGATCAAGACACTTGTTTTTTCGAATTCTGCTCAATTGTGAGGTTTTTCGGCACCATCTTGGCACAAATCTTTCTCATGTGCAAATGTTCAGTCAAAATTTGATGAACGGTAAAACGGTTCAAATTTAATTGTTTACTCAACATTCTTTATGTTAACCGACGGTCTGATCTCACAAGAGTTCGATATTTTTTATTTTCACACGTTCGATATTTTCGTCGGTTTTCGAATTTAAAGGCCTCCCTGAACGATGTTTGTCTTCAACGTGTTCTCTGCCTTCCGAAAATGACTTGTGCCACTAAAAACCTGTGCTTAGGATAAAGAATGTTCCCCATAGGCCTGTTTTAACTTTTCAAACGTCACACTTGCCGATTCTCCAAGCTTAACACAAAATGTAATGGCACAACGTTGCTCCAAATTCCACTGTTCCATTTTGCGTGACACACAACCAAAACACAACTTCACTAATATAGCAGTCACAAAAATCACGTGGTTAACGTAAGGAGTTGAAACTCGCACTGGGCTATGGGAGGTTACTGATACACGTGCTCTATAAAGGGCAACAACGCAGTGTTGCCAGATCGCTTGTTGTGTTGCCAGTCTCATTACTTTTCTGCCACACCTCGTACAGTTTCAGCCTTTATGGTCGTGCAGTTGAATTTGAAAGGCAAATTATTATGACGCATTTTATTTTCCATAATTGAATTATTTTTCGAATATGAAAAATCTACCAATATCGTTTGACCGGATTAGGATGGAATTACATAAAATGACACGTTTTACAAAAAAAATCGTTTGGGTTTTTCATTTTAATAAAATTGACTAAAATGAAAATCCCAAACGATGTACTACCAATCTTTTGTTTTATGCATTGTGTTCTTCTTCTAAATAAATTTAAATGTTATTATGTTTGTTTGTAGTTAAGCATATCGAAAAAAAAGGTTTTAAATTATTTTAAGGTTTTAAGCACCTATTAAACATACAAAAATTCACAATTTTTAATGATCTGATTAAAATATAAATAAAATTTGAAGGCTTAATTTTGTAATTTTGTTGGTGTAGTGAGGTTCCTGACAAATTTTATAATATTATTTATTTAAATGCCGTGTATACTTTTACATGTTTTACTTATATAAAGACAGATATGTATTTTACACAAAAGTAGCTAAAAAAATGAATTAAGAAGAATAAGAAAAATATGAGAAATCATCTTACATATTATAAAAAAATAAATGGGAGTACAAATATATATATTGCAGTGTGATAATTACAAAAAAATATGCATTATAGGCAAATGTGCTGATTATTAGATCACGAGGCAGACAAATTGTTATTTGCGTAGACCACCTGATTGTTTTCATTTTTGTTTAATTGTATTTCATTATATTATTTAAGGCGTTATATTTCCCTATTGGGAAACAAAAGTTTAATTTTAAAAATTTCAAATTTACAAAGGTCTACGAAATACTGTCCGGTAAACAAAAAAAATGTACTTGTTAGTACCATAATTTTTTTAATTAAATTTATAATTTTAAATTCCCTCGAAAACGGTTCATTGCATTGGGCACGCTCCTAATACCTCGCAATTCAGTCTTTTTAAATTTCGTGACCGCTTAATTTCAATAGAAAATTGTCACGAATTTTGACGTCACAAGCGGCAAGGTCAAACATGTCGTGTTTTTGTAGACATATTTTTTAACAATTTCCATATCCATGTTGATTTTAAAACAACAATTAATTTTTCTAAATCTATTGTACATGTTTATATCGGTATTCGTAGTTTGTGGTATTTTCCTATTAGGCAACATATCAGGTTAGGGGCCCTTGAGCAATAGACCAATATTATAAAGGCACTATACTCTCATAAACATAGTTTTACCGATGTGAAAAATGTCGATCTCTAAGTTATTTGAACGGCTGCCTGGCTGTTAATCCTATCGACATGACATAAGACAGGTTGGTTCTGGAAGAGGGGAGGTTAAAAAGACTATGCTGACACTGTCAGAGATAACCAACCGGAACATAAAAAATATATTCTTTAAGATGGCAGAGTTCTTGATTTAACGATATATGAACCTATTCCTTTTAAATTCCAAACTATTAGTCCTTAGTATGTCCAAGACCATGACAGTGGAATATAGCCATGGATAATATTATACTCTCTCATCCACATTTGTAGAGATACTTTAAAAAAAAATCTGAATCCTCTCCAACATGAGGGAATATCTAGTCTCTTGGGGACTTAATATCACCGAAGCACTCTTTAGCTGGCTCCGGACCAACGAATTGCGCAGAATTCTGAATTTACTGAGATTTTCGAAAACTGAACGGGCTTTAATCAAACCCCATATCTTTAGTGCCAGGTTTCAAGTTCTCTCTATGTGATCATGAAAAGTCAATTTACTTTCATAGATGACCTCAAGATGCTTTGTGAGATTTTTCGTTTACTTTTCTTACTGTTAATATGTATTTCATTTCTATTTAATTGTTCTTTATTTTTTTAATATTCTGTTTTACTTTAAATGTATATTGTAAAAAAAAACAAAAACATAAAAAATAATAATAATAATAAGATGTAATGTGCTTTATTAACATAATGTAAATTTATAAAAAAAATTAAAAAAATGCCAGACCCCAATTGTAGGCCAAGACGCTTACCTCACGTTTGGAGGGTTTCGGATTAAATTTACGGCGAAATCACAATGATTTCAAGTGATTTTTCATATACCTAGGTATTTTGCACTCTGTTTTATTACTTTCATTGAGCCTCTTGTCCTGTTGTGGTGCTCAAAACTAATATTAAAATAAATAAACAAATACTGTTCTTTTAATTTCAATGAACAAACATGGAGGGTCTTACCCAATAAGGTCATGAAGAAGCCATAAAGAACACACATCGTCTTTCCGAAGACCCAGCGATGAGCCAAAGAAGAAATGAGGGTGAAGGGGTTCCCGAGGATGGAGACGGAGAAATCAGAACACACCAAGTTGAAGAGTATCAGGTTCAGTGGAGTCCATAGCTGGAAATAAAAACGAAAAGCAAAATAAGAAAGTGACTACAATGCGAGAGGTCTCGGGTTCCAATCCCGACAAGGTTGACTTAAAATATTTATTAAGATGCACTGCTTTCACTAGGATATTTTATTGTCTCTGAACGGGCACCTGGAACGTTAGACTTATCATCGTACGGTCATGTTACAAATATTATCATAGTTTACAGAGTAGTTTATGGTTATACAATAAACTACTCTCACTTAATGCGTTGCTAACAATTACTTTCACACACCACTCATTACAGCCCTACTACACTATGCTCCTTGCACTGCTCATCGCTATGCTCCTCGCGCTGCCACCCTCTTTCCCGATGTTGTCTTCTCTGTCCATACACTGCTCTACTTGCGCAATTAATTGCAATGCTCCGCACTTGTTATTTGTCTTTCGATACAATAGACGATGGAACTGTGGCAGCGTGCGCGCTATGCATTTTTAGTATAACTAATTATATCAATGTCATACAAAGAAATGTACATCATTCAAAAATGACACTTGCGTCTTGTGTGAGCGCTTGATGGGGACAACGACCGCGCGATTATGTGGCCAGCCACTCGCGCTCGTATTGCCGGTCCTTTGACTCGCGCTCAAAAAACTGACAATAAAGGGAGCGGTGGGCACAACGAGGAGCATGACATGCGGCAAAACGTTGTTGCTACACTACGTCTCTTGTTCTCCTGTCTCCTCCTTTTCTTGCTACTTCCTATGCCATTCGTGAGTGTGTGGCAGGCTTATAATGAACTTACAATATACGTACGTCTACGGAATCCAAAAGCTTAAGAGTCGATTTTCTCGAATGTGCAGGCAGAACAATAAGATTCACTAGCACAATGCGAAAGACATATATATTTTTGATTATTCACGAATCGGTATCATGGTTCACTTTCGCAATTAATTATTAAGTAAGATGGATATAAAAAAATGTATGAAATAACTTAAGTAAAGTCACGTCTTTATTTAACTATACAAGGGTAGTTTAAAACCGCTAAAGTTAAACTCGTAAAATTTAAATAAAAACATGTTTAACTTTTAAAATGTTCGTGTCCAATAAACAGAGTGTTACTTTTTAACAGGGTCCAATAAAACAGGATGTTTTACAGTTGTAATCTACTTGTTTATAGAATATACAGGGACGAAGACATGATATTTTGTCAACAAACAAACAAACCATCACGCCGTTTCCCCATAGGGGTTGGCAGAGAAGAAAGAACGCAAAACCACCCTGTCTTTGCATGCAGACTTCGATTATTCCTACTCTTGACAAATTCAGAGTCAAGTATTTGATGGACTTGATTATGCCATGTTTTTCTCGGTTATCCTCGTTTTCTATATCCGCCAACATTTGCTACGTAGATCCTTTGAGCTGTTCTTTCGCTGTTCATTCGCTATATATGTCCAAACCAACGCAGCACCCATTTCTTGATTCTGTCGATAATGCATGTCTCAGCCTTACATAGTTCACGGATCTCGATATTTGTACACCTATACATCGTTTTACCACACATTGCGAGAGATCGCATTTCGACAGCATTCAACCTACTTTCATCATTATTTTTCCAATTCCATACTTCGCTCCCATACATAAGGGTCGGCACAAGAACTCAATTGTGAACTGCTAGTTTTGCCTCCTGCGACAAACATTTGTTTGCCAAGGTAGATTTCAGTGCACCGTTTACTCTGTTCCCGCCACTCACCCTTCTTTCAATATCTTTCTGTGTTTCCATCCCTAGTAAATATACTTCCCAAATCCACAAATTCTTCTACCTGTTTCAGATTCTTTGGCTTCTATCTAAAATGTCGTCATTAGGTTTTTATTAACATTTTGATAAGAGTTCCAATTTATTAATTTAATTTAACACTTTATATATATTATTATTTTATATACATAAATATATAAGGGCGATAATATTACCTTAAGACAATTTCTTCCTACCACCTACCCAGCCGTTTGATTTGAAAAATTAAATAATAAATATAAACATTTGGTATGTTTAATAAAAATATATTAATTTTATAAAAACAATACATTTATTTATATAAAATTTTTAAGAAAAAGAAAAAGAATTTATTTTATGTAAATTTTGCACTATGAGGAGAGGAAGGTGTAAAATTGGAAAAAAAAACAAGATGAAATCAAATAATAATCGAATATTCAGATAGTGATAGTTTTTTAATTCTCAAACGAAATTCTCAAAATAATTTAAACTTTACAATAATGTTTTCTTCTTCAATTAGACATTTACTTTTTTAACCTATGGTGTAAAGTCAATAAATTAGAACCAAATATTAAAAAATGCAAAATAATATCATTTCATAGAACAAAACAACCGATTTCCTTCGAGTACCTAATAGAAAACTCCTTTTTTTAAAACTCCGTTTTGGACTACAAACTGACATACAACGAGCATATAGATAATAAAGTTAATAAATCACTGAAATAACTTGGTTTCATTAACATAATATCCTCAGATTTTACTAATGTCCGTACCATCAAAACTCTTTATTGCTCAACTGTTCGCCCTCTTCTAGAATATGCCTCCGTGCTCTGGTCTCCATTCTTTGTAATTCGCGTAAACTACATTGAATCAGTCCAACTTTGCTTGCTTCGAAAAGTAGCGTGGATGCTTGAACTGAAGAGAGGCAACTATTCATACACTCGTATGTCAAAGTTAAATATTTCTTGTCTACAAAAACGTAGAACTAATATTGACTCCATATATTTGTTCGGCATACGAAATGGTATAATCGATATTCCATCATTACTGAGATGAGTAAAATAACATATTCCGACCCGTAGGTTGAGAAACAATGAAGTACTGTTCATCGATTAGCATGGAACAAACTATGACCTTAATTCTCTAATAACCAGTCTTTGTCGTGTCGTTAACTCAAGACAAGATCTGGACTTTTTTGGTTTGGGTTTACAGCGATTTAAACGAGCACTAAATAAAAGTCCAGATCTTATCTTGACGTCCCTTATATTTGTCAATGCTTCTTTTCTTTTTTAAAAATGTTTTTAACTCATCTTTCATTGTACCATTAAAACCCGTATACATTATTCAAATGGACAATGTCCGTTAATAAATAAATAAATGTGATTCAAAGAGAGACATTAATGACATACGTGGGTAGCAGCTACTACTGTGAAAGATAAGGCAAAACAATACTGAAAGGGTAACTGGAACACAGATATAGCCCATGTTGTGATAGAGGTTGAAAATTTTCTCTAAGAAACAGACGAAGTGGAGTAATTTTAAATAATGTTAAGAAATAATGGAACATGAAAGTATTTTCTATTTATTTATATATGCTTTATTAAGTTAGTTCTATGTTCTATGCCTGATACTGAGCCAGTAAAGAGGCATGCGGTATTCGGTTATGTGGTCGATTTTGATCTCCAAACATTATCATCCTGAAAAAATCTCCAAGCATACGAGCTTGTCTCTTTTTTGGAGATGAACAGCATTAAACAAACAAAAACATGATATTTTAATTCAACATGTTTGAAAACTGAAAAGTACTTTAAGTGTATTATATTCAAATATATAAATAAGCTGTTTGGTTTCATACTACAATTTTTTGATCTTTAAACAAATAAAACAAACGCAAACCTGTGTTTTTAGACCATAGAGAGATTATACGATTCAATACGAATGTAATAAAACCATCCGGAGAAGCATAAAATTGTGTTTGGTATTAAATTTAATTACCAAAAATTAGCACAGGATTCCGGAACTCTGTAATACACCCTATTTTATGTTTGTACACAAAATAATACTTACTCCCCTCGGAGACAGAGAGGATGATAATTACTAAAGTTTGACAAAATCTTGAAATCAAAACTTGTTGAATAAACGTTTTGACAGAATTGTATTATGATAAAATCAATTCTTATAATTCCCAAATACAACGGAAAAATATTAACAATATTTTAAGTTTGTCCAAATTTTTGTAGACAAGGACTGGATTCAACTCCTTGGGGAGCTGCTTACATCAACACATTACAACAGAGATGAAGAACATTTAAGATAAGGTAATATGTTAAATGTTCTTCATCTCTGTTGTAATGTGTTGATGTAAGCAGCTCCCCAAGGAGTTGAATCCAGTCCTTGTCTACAAAAATTTGGACAAACTTAAAATATTGTTGATAAATCCACCTGGTCCATGAAGAAGTATAGAAATTGAAAAAATAATATTTTCAGGCGTTGCCTAGTATGTAGGTGAAATAATTCAATTAGATGAATCTCACCCGCATAAATAAAGGTTTCAGCTCTTTAACTTCACAAACATCAACAGATGAAAGAATTGAAGGAATATAGATGTTCAAATATAGGCAGAATGTTACACAGTGTGTAAAGTGGCCACTTAAACCAGCCATTGACCAGAATGTTTTGGAAAAATATTAGACCAAATTCATGATATTTTTAATTTTGTTGAAATTGTTGACAGATTCGTAAAACTTTATTTTTCACAAATATTTGGGTTACGTTCTACGACAATATTCTGCATAATATCTTCATTGATAAAACAGATATAAATTATAAAAATAATTAAAAAAAAGAGAGTAGCCATCGAGTCAAAAATACTAGTCCTGGATTGGTTCCATTTCACAAACAGAACGGTATTCATCATTCCACTTGGGAATATATCAAATAGGATATACCCTCTGTTTACGCCACATTAACTCGTGCTAAATGTGCGCGCACATATATATATATATTTATCTATCATATTTGCTTGGATGAGGCGTTCGGATTTATTTACTACCTACTGGGTCCTGGTTAAGATGTTGCATTTTGCCTACTGTGGGTACCAATATTGTTCCGGCGTCAGAACAACAACTGAACTGGGCGTGTGTACACGTGATTTCTTATATTCTCACCACGATCGCAAATACGATATTTTGCGATCAATAACTATTAAATCCACTGTGTTGTGTAATTCAAAAGTGCCCCACCTTTTTGACAGCAAGATCGGATCTGATCCTGACTACCACGCGACAGAAGTACCAGCAATAAAGGTTCCAGAACCCAGAATAAGGTAGGAATTGCAGTCATTGTATTTAGGGTTCTGTAGCAAAGTAAATAAAGGATAACGCATTTCGCGAACCAGCAATTTTGAGCGTGCATATGCTAACGAGCAAGTGGCGCAAACAACGCGTCAATTGATAACATTTTTAAATGAGCATTTATTATACTAACTGGTTACGCCACATGTGCACACATTGATATATATTATATATCTAGCACATTTGCTAGGATGAGGCGTTCGGATTTGTTTACTACCTACGGGACCCTGGTTAAGATGTTGCATTTTTCCTACCGTGGGTACCTATATTGTTCCGGCGCCAGAACAATGACTCATATTCTCACCGTGATTGCAAAAATATATTTTGCCATCAATAAGTATTAAATCTACTGTGTGTGTAATTAGTCAAGTGCCCCTCCTTCCTGACATCAAGATCGAATCTGATCCTGACTGCCGCGACAGAAGTACCAGCAATAAAGATGCCAAAACCCAGAATAAGGTAAGAATTGCAATCATTGTATTTAGGGTTCTGTAGCAAAGTGAACAAAGGATAACGCATCCCGAATCAGCAATTTTCGAGCGTGCATCTGCTAACGGGCAAGTGGCGCGATCACTAACTTTCAAAGTAAAAAAAAACTAATTTACAAAATTCTCTAAACTCTAGATTCCAAATAACTTAACTTAACACAAATGCAATACAACTGTTGCTTTAAATTATTATTCATTTGTTAAAAAATAAAACTTAAGTAATCTTAAATCAATGGCAAATATTAAAACATTCAAATCTAAATTAAAAAAAACCGCATGAGACCCACCGTATTCTAAACTCCATTCATTAGAAAATGGTGTATCTTTTAGAATATAATATCTAATTTTATGATATCTGTTTTAGATAGTAAAAATGAAATGTTAATAAAATAAAATACTTAATTTTGTCACCATTTTTTTTTCAATAAAAAAAACTAAATATTTACACAATCCATTAAGTTTATCGAAAAAATATATTTATTCACAAGATTAAATCGTAAGGATAAGGCATAAACCTTGAACTATAGAATTTTCCCCTCTTACTGTAAATTTTTAAATCAACCCTCCGCACTCTTTATCGTTAAATATTTTACACATTTTGTTTAACGACTGAGTGAAGAATTGTGTTTTGATTAGCTTTTGTTAAACATTCTCGGAGTACAACTTTCTGGCTTATAGAAACTTCGTTGGGAAAATTGACGAGTATATACATAAGCGAACGAAGAACTCCGTGAATTTAAATTGTGTTTTTTCAGGTTTTTATTTTAGGTTTCAAAAAAACATCCATTGTGTCCTTTACAGTACTGAAAAATATTACTGTTAAATCACTTGTCCAAGTTTGAGCACCATTGAAATAATTTTTGAACAAAATAAATCCTATTATGAAAATAAAACTTCTTGTTAGCGATACATAATTTAATTTTTTTATGAAAACACTAGATACTAAATAATCTCGAAATAATAAAAATTCCCATTAATTTAAATTTTCAAAACAATTCAATTGATAATCACAAATTTAATCACCACTCACCTTAGTTGACAATGTTCCCTTGGCAGTAAATACTGGACCTCCCTCACTCCACTTGCCACCCCCGTAGACGTTGACCCGCGTTTGTTCACATCCTCTTAGCCAAGTGAATGACTTCCCACATACCAAATCTTCGTTTTGATTATTATATTCCACATTTCACATTCTTTCCCTTATTGATCATGTTTCCGTATCTGTACTTTAGACAACTATACATATATATGCTAACACCATAGAATTAAGAATAGTCCAGAAGACCATAGAGTCATATTTGAATGCATCGGACTGTGTCCAATAATTCCCACACTATGCCCCATTTTCACCGCGCGTATTCTTGATGTCACCGCGTAATGTTGCACGATGGGAAAAAATATAATTAGAACACAAATGTTAGTAAAAAAAAGGAATCTGCTCATTTCTCTAAAATGTTATTGTGCACGCGGAAATGACACAACGTAATTGAATTAATGAACTTTAAACTTAAAATATAAAACAAATTTTATTTGACATAAAACGGATATTTTAAATAATATTTAATGTTTTAAAGATAATTTCGGTCAAAAGTTGACGATAGAGTTGTTTAATCCGAGATCTAGTTTTCATTAGTTCTCTCATAAGATGAGCAAAGTAGGGTAAAAAAATTACTACCCTGGCAACACTAACGAAATGTTCATTTTGTTTATTCGACAATCTGACAGATCGAAAAATAATTCAATTTTTAAGTCGTGCATTTGCTACATAGACATTCATTTGCTAATTACACGTGAAATGTGATTGCATCCTGTTTCTTTGAGATCCTAGCAGTATTTCTACACTTTAAAAGGACACAAAACGGCTAAGTTGAATTCAAATCAGGAGTGGCGTACTGAGTGACGTCTACAAAGAAACTAATGGGTCAAAACGTGAACCTACTCATTTACGAGTAGTTTAGTCGCCTTCTGTTTGATGTGCGTATGCGGTTTCTGGACTATTCATAATTCTATGGCTAACACCTTAGATAAGTGGAATAACCACCCCGCTTTAGGTGCCATCACTGATATTTTTATTTTTTTTGTATAGATTCTATAATGATACCGTGGACAAAATTCTGTATGTACAATATTAGTTTTATATCACTCGTCGATAGGAGGAGTGCTCTCGATAAATTGTAGTAGTGTTCTTGTAAAATAATAAAATTGTGTAACACTCATAAGAAAGTTGTATTTTCATAAAAAAATATGATAAAGTGTTACATAGTGAATGCCGATTTAATTAATAAAATCCTTTTTTATCATGTTTAATTTTATCCGTGTGTATATTTTACAGTCATTTATAGATCCTTTACTCCTTTTAAAGTTCAGTAATAAAAAATGTTTTTTTACAATACGATTACGTATGGCATTTTCTTTTTAAGTTTTCGAGAGTTTTCATTTTGACGTTTTTGGAACATCGTATACTTTCACTATTGCAAAAGTAATATTTTTTACTTTACCATAATGAGTTGCATTTATTAACTTCTTCTTCTTTTTCTTCAGCCTTCTGTCCTGCACTGCTGGATATAGGCCTCTTCCATGTCCTTCCATTTTTCTCGGTCGGTTGCTACATGCGGCCAATTTTTACTCCCTACAACAGCTATGTCGTCGGACCTTCTTTTTTTAGGTCTTTCGACGCCTCGCTTATTCTCCCAAAGTCCCCATCTTAAAATTTTGGGGGTCCATCTTGTGGGGTCTTGTCTTCCTACATGTCCTGCCCATTGCCACTTCAGTCCTGCTACGCGATCCATGATATCCGTTATTCCGGTTTTGTTCATAATTTCGTTATTTCTTATTTTGTCTCATCGGCTTATAGGTACTAAGCATGGATCTTTTCATGCATCGCTGGGTGCATTTGAACTTTTCTACCTTTTTTGTGAGGGTTATAGTCGCTATTGGATATTAAGTCACTGGCAGTATAATCATAAACACCTTATCTGCAACTGATAGTGCATATAATTCATTAAACGTAACCTACCTATATAATTTGTTACACGGGGTAGGGTGATCAATCTACCGTTTTTGGTGTTAGTTTAGAGTGCGTCAAATATAGCGGTTCAAATAAAATACATTCTAGAAGTATATGCGGTGCCCGACAATTTTGATGAATAGGTATTTGAAAATTGTTTTTCTGTTACTCTCTCGCAAATGCCTCCCCAATCTGTGCGGAAAGAAAACAAATTCACTGTCGGGCGCATTATGCCTACCAAAAATTGCTAAAATCGAGGTTACGTTGTCCCGTTTTTCGCACCCCGAAACTGAACCGATATTGTTGTATTATTTCTAAAATGTATCAAAATAAAATTTTGTGTTTCGTTAACATTTGCGTTTTCTAAAAATAGCTATCGTTATGGGAAACGTTAATGTAAATATATGAATTAAATTTGTATAAAAGTTTGTACTTAGTAGTAAAATTTAATACTTAATTTTTTTTCATCTGCATGAAGTTAATCATACCCTACGTCCGAAATCAGCAGACAAAATCAAACGCTTTTAAGGGTTTTTGGAAGGGTCTAGTTTCCATTACATACTATTTATAAAAAAAAACAAAACAATAGGGATGCCAACGAAAATATTAAATATCTAAAGTCATTACTGTAGTGCCATAATCTAGGAAGGAATTACGATAATACGTTTGTATGTAGACAAGTGAGACCGCTTTTACTTTTAAAAATATAAAGAATCGAAACGAGACTCTTAGTATGGTAGAAAAACGGACTAACAATTGAACTACGAGACGAAAAATGTACTAATTCATGTTTTATATCATTTATGCCTATGTATAACCTTGTTTGTACGTGTATTTATTACAAAAAATGTATTTATATATTTGTTCATGTACCTAATTAAGAAAAAATATTTTTGAAATATAAATATTACGACACCAAATATTACATTGTTGTACTCACCTGCTTATCCTTGAACATGAGTATGATGACCATCAAGTTCAGGAAGAACCCGAAGAAACCAATTAAGAACAGCACGAACGCTGATGCTGCGTAGCCCCAAGTTGGCATCAACTCCACATAATCGTCGTGCCTGAAGTACACGTGGACTGAGGAGTAATTCAGGTCTGGCATCGTCGAAGACATGTCTGATGATAGCCTGTCAGGGTACGAAGATCACAAAACAAAACGAACGCAGCTTCATATCAAAAAATTTCAAATCCACCAATCAAAACACTTTTTAACACAGGTATTATGATAATTATACAACACTTTGTATTACTATATTAAAATTACATATTTAATTGGAGGTATATTTTGGATACCTTTTTGACATTTATGATCCTTAAAACCGTTTAAAACATCACCTCACTCAAACTCACAATAAAAGTAACAAACACATGGCCCTATATTTGCAATATTCATTTAACGTTTATATTTAGATGTTATTTAATGATTACCAATACATGAAAGAGTTATTTTCAGATGTAAAATACAATTAAAATTATTTTCATTTTGAATTAAAAACACGACAGTTTGTTTTTTAATTTGTGTTAAATAGTATCCATTATTTATAGGGAAAAGATCAGAAAAAAATTCACGTAATGCAAATAATTGATTTTACAAAAAAATGTTGTTTTAACGTTTTTACCACGTGAATTTTTGTTATTTTCATTAGCCTTTAGCCTTGTTTTGTAATCAAATTTATTAACCCTTTTCTGTATTTTTTTCAAAGGAGTATTGTGTTTTTTGATAAATCCGTGTTCTTGGAAATCGTTTTTCAAAATTTACCATACAAACAATAAAACAGACATTACAAATTATAATAAAAGCTTAAATCTCCGAGTCAAACTTGTTTTTTGACGTTTTATTTTTTTAAACTCTCGGTTCGTATAGTAACGATGAAGTTCAAAACAGCAATCTGCAAGCAAAAAAATAACAATTTTAATACCCAATTTTATTTTACAACAATTTTTTTTTTCCGTACTAAAATAATACATTTATAAATATTATGACACGTCAATGTCCAAAATACATTATAAAAATTTATACGTCTCACGAAATACAATACAGATAAGTTATTTATTATTAAAATTATAAATAAACTCATCAATGAAACTTCTTGGTTTAGTTTTACTTTTTGTTATTTTTTTGACCAACGACCGCTTTTCCTAAGTAGGCATCTTCAAGACTGGTGAATTGTTTACAACGTTTACAGTTTCTATACTATTCTTAACATATTTTGGAAATCAGAAGATCAAATAAGTATTTTAACAGAGGACAAAAAACATAAATATTTACAACTAGTTTGCTAAACAGTTTATTTTTGGGAGTTTTCGGTTTTTGGAGTTTGGTTTTATTCATTCATCTATAAGTATATAAACTTCCCTGTCAAAAAACCGAAGTATAGTGCTTACTTTATCTGTTAAAATGTGTATTTCCTACTGTATTATTTTTTAATATTTTTTTTGATAAAAGAAATATTTGCGTTCTTATGATTTACCCAAATATTTAATTTTAAGGGCCATTTTCAACGAGTTGTAAATAACTCACTATTAGAAAATGGAATCGAGTTGGGGTAGAGTAGGATTCGAACCACGGACCTTTGGTCCGTGAGTCCAAGACACTAGCTACAGGACCACAACCCGATTTATTTTTTTTCGCCATGTGTTCTTTTCCCACCTTTTAAATAATAAAAACTTAATCCCAATTTCGATCCAAAAACTCCCAAAAATGAACTGTTTAGCAAACTAGTTGTAAATATGTATGTTTTCTGTCCCCTGTTAAAATACTTATTTGATCTTATCTCCAAAATATGTGAAGAATAATATAAAAGCTTTAAGCCTTGGAAACAATTCGCCAGTCTTGAAGATGCCTACTTAGGCGAAAGCGCTCGTTGGTCAAAATAATAATAAAAAGTAAAACTAAACAAAGAAGTTTTATTGATAAGTTTATTTATAATTTTATCACAATCATTAACCATGGAGTTTTATAAAGAAATACCAACAAAAAAACATTTAAAAAGGGGTATCTGAAGTTTTTATTTATTATTATGGTTTTATAATTCAATTTAGTAATTTATTGAAAATAAAATAATTCAATAAAATAATAATCCGCCTAATATACGCTTAAGGTGCCAGTCCAAAAATAATAAAACATTCAAGTTTTAATAACCTTTCAAATTAATATTTCTTAATTATTCATTTATTTGCATCAGAACAGACCAGGAGGCCCATTTACAGTAGTAAATTATATCACGGAACACTGGCTTGAAAAAAATCACGTTTTGTTTTTTTAATTTCACGTCCACCCCGTCAGAAATCGAACCCAAGACCTCGTAAATGGTACGCGGACGCGAAAACCACATCTTAACGAGGTGTACTTATCTCTACTCGATTTATTTTTTTACCTGAGAGCAGCCATCGAGTCGAAAACCGTTTTCCGCGTTTCTAGTTTTATTTTAAACACGGGAGAGTAGATATTCCTTAACCGCCTGAACAGATAAATATTTTAAATTTTATATTTGAAGCACTAACTTTGTGGTTATATAGTTGGATAATTTATATAGCGCCATTTTTGTGAAAATCACCCCAAGGGCGCTGTACAATTAATAAATATCCCAGCACGTCTTGCAGCTACAGAGCGCATAAACGGTTGGGATTTTAGTTCCTCGTTTTCAATTTAAATCAATTAAAAATTATAACAGATAGGAGCTAGATTACAGGACGTCTTGCAGCTACAAAACGCATAGACAGTTATTAATTTAGCCTCCATTTACACATTTTAAAAATTGACAAATAAATTTAATGTATTAATGATTTGTAAAAATAATAATAATATGAATAATAAAAAAGAGTAAGATTACAATACATCTTGCAGCTACTAAAAGCATAGACGATTGGAATTCTAGACCCCATATACAAAATTTAGGTATTTTAAAGTTGATATATAAAAGCTAGATAACCAAGAATCGTGAAGCTACAAAGCGCATGGACGAGTGAAATTCTAGCAGTCAAAATGATATCAATAAATTTACAAAAAATAGAGCAAAGTAGTAAATTTGTGAAGTGTTCATGCCAAGAAGTAAGCAATCAAAAACTAAATAAATTAAGCACTGCTTCAACTCCATGGTTAACAAAGGGAGATAGATGTCTGAAGAGAAGCTTTTGTAGACAGTAAGTAGATACCGTCGCCATGTGGCCCACTGGCTGCTTGATAATTTCTGGAAACGCACGTGTGTAGTTACTGGGGGATTATGCCTATTGTTCCAACGACTTGGTGTCCATTTTGGTCCGTATTATTTCGTTTTATGAAACGCAACATTCCTGTTCAATTCACTTTTTTACATGAACATAACACAAACGCGTGTATGAGCGGTTTAATTTATCATTTTGTATATTATTAGAAGGCAGATATTTGAAATATGTATTTATCGTTATAATAAAATAAATAAAACAACAACCCGAAGTACATCATGTTGAAAGTAAAATATTTAAAATTTACTACTTAGAAATCTTAGAAATTAAATAAGTGATTCATAAAAAGAAAAAAAATATTGATAACCAAATAAACAATATTTCTTTAAGTCCTCTCCTGTCTATCTTCGAAAATATTGATATCAAGTTACCACCCTTGTAAGGACAAACGTCTTGATTTATTGGGTCCACGTGTAGTATTTAGTAAACATGATAAAAATAAAATAGGAATTAATTGATGAGTTACGTAAACCTTGACGAACAAGCTTGTTTGCTTTGAAACCGATCGGTGGAAAAAAAATAATTAAAAAGTTAGTGGTTAAAAACAAAGTTGTTTTATTTATTTTATGTAGATAATTTTTTTGTTTTTTGATTTATTCACAAATACTCGCAACTTTTAAAACAAACTCAAAATGTGATTAATACAGATGTGAACTTACTATAAAATTAATAAAACAAAGATATGAAAACTTGAATTATTTTTTTACTTTTAGACCAGATTTAATTTCAAATAAAAGTCCGATGTCAAAGCATTTGTTTGCGCTAACTTCAGATATGTTAAATATGCGCACACCCAAAATTACGTTAGAAATAATCGTCGGCGTTAAAAATAAGGAAAAGTATTGAGGGTCGTAATTTGATCGTTTGAAGTGCAAATTTTGCTGGAAGTATTCGTCTATTATTGCTAGCAAATTCGAGATATGACAGCCAGTAAATTTACAGGCTGTTAAATTCCATTGGCTCTTTATCAATGGTTTCGTAAATGACAAAGGCAGCAAACACCGGATATACGCTTCCTACGAAAATCTACAAATTTGAATTAGTTTGCAACTATCAAGAACATAAATGCACCATCACTAGAACGGGATGTACGCTACACTGATTAAACTTTGCAATAATTCTGCGGCTTGGATCTACACGGGCCAATGTCATCAATCGTAATATCGTTTTTCTTTTCCACATCCGCTCCTAAGTGAAGCATGTGGACATCACTGGATGCCTCCAGAAGACCCTGTCGCCACCAGCACTCTCGCCTCCTCCCACGTCAATTCGGGGTCCTCTAGTTCCGCCAAATAAAGCCGAAAGATCGTCATCGACCTTCCTGGACGGCGGGAGCCCATCCTTATGACGTTCGTTAAATGAGGCTGCTGTGTGTGTTCTCGAACTTCAATGCCAGTTATAAAATCGAACCACCTTATGCCTATTATTCTCCTCAAGCATTTACTCTCGATACTCAAAAGTTTGGTGTTTTGAGCTCCGGTTAAGTGCCTTTATGGGAGCTAGGACCATAAAAAAACAACAAAAATAAACGCTCAGTTTTATTTCCCGTCATCGGACGTACGGCATACAAATATGAGAAATAATTTTGAAAAACGGAAAAGAAACGAAAAATTTCATTCTCATACTCTTTTTAATCAAAATTGGTTCAGTCAATTGTCGATTTCAGTTCGATAAAATCTCAGTCCATCGCTTCAAACAGTTGTCTTTTTCGCTCTGTATCGAAAAGACATCTGTGAGAGAGTGACAGAAAGTTCAAATACCTTTGTTCGAAAATTCTAACCTACTACCTATCGTTTAAACTAGTGCAAACCTGGAAGATTTGTTTTTTTTTATACTCCCGTAATAAGCCGAGCTGCCGCATTAACTTTGGATATTTTTTTATTTTTTTTTATTAAATATTTATTTGAACTCGTGTATTTAGTAGCCTTACGTACCATGTACAAGGCTAAGGTATTTGGAAAAAAACGTTTTTGTTTGTCTTGGAAATGTGATGTTCGATCACTGATTTTGGTTTATTACCTTTATGAGTCCAATCACCATTGTTGCAAAGTCCAAGAACAACGTGATAACTAATTTTAATTACAGTGTGGATATCTGTTAAGGATATTCCATCTTTCTTGCATTCAGTTTCAAGATTATGGCGTTGTAAACTGAAAAATGGACACTGAAATAACAGATGTTCGATACTCTGTGAAGAAATATCATTGCATTGACAATAGTCATCATTCCTTAATTTAAACCTATATAGATAACTTCTCATAGCTCCGTATCCGGTAAAAAATTGGGTTGTTTTGAAAGTACTTTGGTGATGATGACGGAAGTTTGCTGCATCAGCCAGCGTTGGGAAAAACATTTTAGTGGTTTTACCCGTAGAAAAAGCGCGGTCATGATCCTCCCAACGCTGCTGCGTATTTTGTTTTATACAGCGTTTAGCAAAGCTAAGGGGAAATTCTGAGAAGAAAGGTGCCGTTCTTTTACAAGTTGCGGTTCTTGCTCGTTCATTCGCTCTCTCATTTCCTACGATACCAGCATGTCCTCTTATCCAGCATATTTGAATGATCATCCCTCTTATTTTTAGATGCTTAATTTTACTCTGAATATCTACAATTAATGGATTTACCGACCGAGTATCAGTTATAGCTTATGTTAACTATGGATAGTAAATTTGTATTTTAGGAGATTAGCGTGTACTTAAACGTTATGAATTTGGAACGTTCACGTTATGAATTGGAAGCGTTGGGCTAATCACTTTACCTCTTAAAAACTCACTAATTATTTAACCTCCACAATATGCCTCAGACACCGGCATCCCTCATACCCGACCCGGCAACGTAACAAAGAAAATGAATTCGAAAAAAGCACTTCGATCCAATAACTCTTCCTTGCGCATCGGTACTTACAACGTGCCCATAAAGCAAGTCCCCGTAAAAGATATTCACCCAACTCGTATCATGGACAAACATAAATTAGACATTCTTGGTATGAGCGAGGGGCGTTGGATAGGATCTGGGAAGAGGTTATTGGAAAAACACACTTACATACGCACTGGTCAACAGCAGTAACACCGCTAAGGTGTGGCAATTTTGCTTTCAGAGAAAGTGGCTAAATGCCTTATCAAATGGTAGCCCATCTCTGACCTTTTTTTTACTAGCCACCCTCAGAACCGCTGACAGTTCGATCACTATCATTTAGTGCTTTGCACCCATAGAAACTGCAGATGCTCTAGTAAAGGATGCTTTCTATGACTCTCTTCACGCGATTATTGCATCTCTACCAAGAAAAGACTGCGTGATGGTAATGGGTGATTTGAATGCAGGAGTCGGAATAGACCCATCGCTTGGCCCATTAGTGATGGGAAGGCATAGCCTCGTGAATAACTATGACAATGGTAGAAGGCTGATAGAGTGTGCCACCGTCAGCGATCTTGTCGTTGGTGGAAGCCTATTTTTCCAAAAATCTATCCGTAAATATACTTGGACTCCTCCCGACGAAAGAACGAAAGCGCAGTTAGATCACAAAAATCAATATTGCTCAAATCCATGGACTGTGTTCCTGGGAGTATATGTTACGGGAAATAGCCGCTTTAAAAAATAACTGGGATTGCGGCTGGGAATAGCAGGCGCCACATTCAACAGTTTAGGAATTTCTGGAGATCGGATATTTACTCAGTGAAAACCAAATGTAGCCTATTCTACTCCACGGGTGCGAATCGTGGCACCTCTTTAGGGCCCAAAACAGCAAAATTCTGAGTTTTGAGAATTGGTGTCTCAGAAGAATCTTGGGGGTGCGGTGGTTAGAATTTGTAAAGAATGAAGCAATAAACTAACGGACGCAGCAAACTCCGGTGACAATTATCATCAAGCGGAGGCGATACAGTTGGCTTGGTCATATACTGCGGATGCCTCCTGAGAGCCTTAACCACGAGCCTTTACAAGGCATCCGGTTCTCGACGTCCTGGACATCCACTGATGATTATTCATCAGAGCTACGGGACGCGAACTTGAGAAGATGGACTGGAGCTGCCAGCCGACAGAGATGCTTCGAGGATCTTTGTGGACACCATATGCTCCAACTAAGAAGCGGACATAGAACGATCATGAAGATGAAACGTTATGAATCGTAATCGTATCGTAATATTTACTGATTTTATTTAAAATAAAATCAGTAAATATTACGTCATAAATTTGGAAAACTTGACAAATAGTACGATTCAAGAAACAAAAGCTTCAGAGATTATTTAATATGTGCCTTCAAACAAATTCTAACAGTACTAAATATTCTTCTAACTGAAAAATTCCCTGAACTATATTTGAGTTGTTAGAAAACTTGTTATTATGTAAGAAATAAATTAGATGTAGACTCTTGGTTCTCTTAAACAAACAAAACTGCATCAAGAACGAACGTTCATGTTATATGACTTTTATTGTGTTTATTTGTTTACAATACATGCCATTTAATGCATAATTTTATGTGGTGTTCCCAAATGAAACTAATATGAATTTTATTCAAACTTTGCAAAATTATATAATCAAATTGCTTCTACATAAATATGAATACCGCCATAGACACAATATTTCAATATCATTGATATATAAATCCGTAAATAAATTATCAGTTAGGGCTCTACTTTGGAATAACTTAATTTGTCAGCATGCGTCGCACTCCGAGTATAAACACAAATTGGTTAAGCCAATAATTTGTTCCAATGTATTTTAGCCAGAAGAATCGTATGTAAGTAGATACTGGCTAATTTTGATTTGTGAGGTTGCCACGCCTGACGGGGCATTTTGTTGGTTGGTAACACTGCTCGTCCTCCGCGCCATTCTTCGCTTTTTCAACGAGTTATGTTCACACGCTTTTCTAATAGTTGAAAAATATTTCTCGCCTTTTTCGCCGTAAAAGTCAATATAACGCCGCGAACATTTTTATCATCTATCGCCATCAATCATCGTCCGCCGCGCCGCCTCCAGACTCCATACAATTGTGTGCATGCAGTTTTCCCGATCACCAGTTTCTCCGTTAGCGCGTGAGCTGATCGCCGACAAGGAAGAAGACTCAGCACCAGGTTAGTCAGTGTTTTTACATATTGATTTTCTCTGGTTCGAGTACATTTTAATATATTGTTGGCTGCATAATCCACTAGCTCACATTGGCAGTTTTGGAGAAAATAATTTAATTATTCGCTATTTAAAAAATATATTTAAATTCGCATAGAAGAAGTCTATTTACACGGCTTCTGCACAAATTGGTACATGATTACAACACAAAGTTTACTAGTGTGGAAGAGCTATCTGTTCCTAGATATTGTAATAAATATGACAAAAAGACACTGCAATACAGTATACCTAAAATATTTGACATGTTACCAAACAATATTAAAAATAGTGAGTTAAATACAGGAGTGAGACGTATGCCCAAATTATGGCAAATGGAAAAAAGTTTTTTGTATTAATGAAGAAGTTTTTAATCATCAATAATGTAACATGTAATGGTATAATATGTAATGTTTATCAAATAAAATTATGATTGATGTAGGTTAAGTACGAAAAATTGAAGCTACATAGCTAATACATATTAGAACCTGCTGACGAGTTGTATGTTAAGCGGAACTTAAATTTTAAGGCTATGGTGTAAATATTTTTGAAAAGAAAAAAGAGTATATGAAAAAACTCATTTAGGGACAAGCATAAACAAATAGTTTTTTATGGGCGTATTTACAATTTAAACTATTATTTACAAAAGCAGAATAAAAGTGATTAAATCATATTTTAAATTAACAAATCAATCGAAAAAACATAAAAAACTTATTATTTAAATTAAAAGTTAAAACTAATATAAAAAGTGTATTAAAAATTACACGTACTGTAATACACATTACCTGACTCCACTTAAAAAATGTTTGTGGCAACAGAGAGGGATTTTTTTTTCGAATGCAATATGAAGATCTCGGCAATTACAGGACCTGTCATTGGCAGGTTTAAAAAAAATACACGTATTTGTATTTTTTTAAATTATTTTATTTACATAGGTTATCAGAACGAGTGAATAATAATATAATAGGGAAAAAAATCGCACCTAGGCAAAGGTTTAAGTGGTCCCTTAACACACTGTGTAACTTCCATTTCCATTCTGCCCATGTTTAAACACCCACATTTCCTTAACTCTACAATCTATTGATTTTTGTGAATTACACCCGAACAGTATTTGGATTCAATACTTTTATACATCGAATGCAAAAACCTTGGCAATGAATTTGTTGACCATATCGATATCTGGAATATGTCACTTTTTAGGTATAAAGAGATAATAATCGCAATATTTATGGCTTTTGCATAATACCTTGTGTTATATGTTTATCCGTATTTAGATAAATAAACATTATTGTTATTAATTTTTTTAAAGAGAGATCAAATGTAATTAATTTGATACCCCTAAAACATTATTGACAAACAATCATACTAACTATCTATATTGGTTCAACACACTCATTTAGTTGTACATCGGGAATAGGTACTACTAACAGTACAACAATAACCAATGAACCAAAACTTGATCTGTTTATTAATATTTAAAATTCAATCGATGAAAAACCACTTTTTTTGTATACCAACCGGTTTCAAAGTTCGAAAACCTTTTTATCAAGGGATACTTTACTTATTTATTATATCCTATTTTTTTAAACACTCATTTATAAATAGTATACTATGAAAGCCACAAATATGTCTATCATAAAGAAATAATTACCGATTCAATAAATATAATGAAACGAGAGTACATTTTAAAATGAACTCTTTGGATAATAGACGACAGATTGCTGACTTAATGTTTCTATTTAAGCTTTTAATTGGCATTACTGTTTGCCTTAAATTTACTTAGTTTAATTAATTTCAATGTAACTTTAAAATATACCCGTCACACCAAATTATTTTACTGCACCCGATGTAAATACAATGCAGCTAAAAATTCATGCATAAATAAAATTTGCAACTTGTAGAATAATATCATTGGAGCCAGTGTAAGTTATATATTCAACTTGAATAATAATAAATACCAAAGAGAAATCAGGGACAGCATGCAGACATTGTCACCGTGGGTGAGTAGTGATAGGTAAATACAATATTATTTTTTTATTTTATTTTAAATTTACAATGTACAAACATTTCATTTATGGTTTTCCAAATTCTATTCTTGTATAATATAACTTTATTTATGACACATTACGAATATTGTTAATTATAAGTTTGAAATCATTTTTCGTAAACAATTAAATATCTATTTTTATAACCGTATTACTGTTTATATGACTGTAGATTACAATAAATAAATAAAAAATACATCGTTACATAGTTTAACAGTGATTGTTAAATATTACATCTATACGTTTTTATACTGAAAATTAAAAATAACCAAATGAACTAAACTAAAACTACTTGACTAAAATTGAGACCTTAAAAATTGTGCAGAAAATAACACTGAGAAACATACAAGACGACGACATAATATTAGTCAAAAATGCTGACATACACAAATATAACACCAGACAACAACAACGCTATCATATTGAAAAAGCAAAGACAAACACAGGACAGTCAAAAATACTACATAATGAACTTAAACACTACAACGACCTTACTACTTGAAAACTTTTACTGGAGACAAATTTAAAATCAATCTGAAAAAGTACATGATGACCGAACTAACTAGACTAGACGAGACATAAAATGACTAGACAATATTAAATTTCTAATGTAACCCTAACGGGTATTTTAAAATTGTAAATAAATAAAAAAAATAAAAAAAAACAACATTTCCTTTAATCCACTCCTGTCTATTTTTATTTTCTTTTATTTAGGAAACATACAGTACAGTTTTATATTTAACATAGTTTTATATTTTACACAGTTAGACTTGACTCTAATGGACCAGTGAAGTGTCCATACTATAAAGTAATTATATGTAATATTATTAATTAAAGTACAAAAAAGATAAGGAAAAAAAACACAAATAGAAGTTGTTTAAAAATTAAAAGTAAAGTAAAAAAGTGAAGAAAATGTGTAAAAGTAATTAAAAATAAGAATTAAAATAAAGACTGAACAACATGCTCAGATGTAAAAATAATAATAACATTTTTTAAAAAAGAAAAACATAAATATACACATACAGATTTTAAGGAATTCAAAGAAACAATTAGAAGAATATTTAAATAAGACAATAAATTTAAGTCAATTTAAAAACATCTTCAAAATTAATGACACATTATAGTAAGAGCAGCCATATATTGATTTAATATACATTTACAGTACAACTAACTAAAAGTAGTTAAAAAGTATAAAAACATGTCAATGCAGCGAAAAAAAAATGAAAGAATAACAGGTATAGCAAGTAATATTGAAAATTTGAAAAAGCAGTTTAAGGAGAAGATTTTTACAAAATTAATGTATGTATGTAATGTGAAGTGATGTAAGAGAAAATGGATCAACGGGAGTTTTATTCAAATGCTTTTAATACACTATTTTTAAATAATGAATCCTGTATTATAGATATCTATATGGTTGAAAAAAATGTTAAAAGTGGAACACGATCTATGTAAAAATGAATTCTGACAATAGTTCGTATTGACGCTAGGTATTAGAAAGGTTGGGTGATTTCGTAGGGCATGTGATGGACAGTTAATTTGAATTTTATTTAGGAGCTGGGACGAACCAGCTAGACTGTTAATAATTTTGTAGGAGAAAGTGAGTTCTATTGATGTTCTCCTTTTTTTCAAGATTAATAAATTTGTGAAAACGTGCAGATAAGTCATAATTTGGAAATGTAAGAGAGCATCGGAAATTCAAATGTTTTAAAAAATTGTGTTGTACTTTCTCCAGCCTGCCAGTATAAGTAATATATTGTGGATTCCAAATGATAGACGCAAATTCAAGATGGGTTCTTACATAGCTATAATAAAGATTTTTTATCGTTAAATCATTTTTAAGAACAGTTTTATTGATCGTATCCATCTCACTTCACACTTCCCATATTTAAAAGAACAACATGACAAAAAACTTGACTTATTAGCTCCAAATGAATAAATGTCATATTTAGAAATCACTGTTAAAAAAATAAAATTTAAGAATATCTTGATAAAGAAGCTTGTGTAACTTTGAAACAGCTAGGTAGATTTTTTAAAAAGTTATTTTGTTATTCTGAATAATCACAAAGTTAGTGCTTCAAATGTATATTTTATATTTATTATTTAGCTATCATTTTTATATGTTTACATTATAACATGTATGTAAGATTAATAAACTGTATACGTACCTAATATTTTATTACTTTTCCATTATGTTATACAATTTATTGGCGACGGCGAATAAATAAATAATGTAGCTAAAACCTTTATTAATGTCGGTGAAATTTATCTGGCTGAATTGTTTAATCTGCTAGGCAACGCTTTCAATTTATCTTTAAAGCCAATGACAGTTTATAAGCTATGTAAAAAAAATATTCTCCATCTTTCGTGTTATCTATGAATATAAAAATAATTTTACGTCTTTGCATTCTAAAACAGTTTCATTGTTCATTTTTGAATAACATGTTCAAATATATATTACATAAGCTTGATACATTTTTCATTCAAAGAAGCCGTAGAACACGATCATCAGCATGTAACAAAATTACTTTCTGAATTTTCTTGAAACTTTCCCCAGAGAAAAATTAATACGTTAACTCTTTCAGAATACCGTGTTTCAAGAATGATATAAATATTTTTTGTATAGGAACAAAATGAAGAAGTTTTCTGCTAAGGAAAGTAGGATATAAACGATGTTGTCTTATACGCAGTGAAAATTACAGCATTAAATTTGTACGGCGAAGTTTCTCTAAAATTGACAAAAAAAAACAAATAAAAACGTACTATTTTAAAACGCCAAAGGTTTATGTGAACAATAACCAATCAAAAATGTTTTTATTTATTATATCTATGGCCTAAGCCAATTATAACAGTTATAACTCAATCAGTTTTGGAATATGGGATAATTGTATGGGGATGTGCAAATGGCACACTGATCCAGCAAATAATAATTGCACAAAAAGCTTTAATCAATATATCAGAGCCCCAATCAGAACTAGCTCCCTCGGTATATTTGAAAATCTTAATGTGAAATCCATAAAACAACTTTATGTAAAAGTTTTGTTACTATAAGCACGTAAACATTATTCTCTACCTTCCGTTACAAATACAAGAGTCACTAGATGCTCCACCCTGATGCTGCAAAAAAATAAAATAATAAATACAACCTTCGATCAAAGAGGATTGGCCTACTACTCGATTAAAGTGTACAATCTACTTCCATTATCCATAAGGACAATTAGCAAATTCTCAAAATATTAAATTGCTATTAAAAAATGGATAAAGGAGGTGGGTTGCACACGGGTCGATGAGTGGATCAAGCCAAATTGGTAAAATGTGTGTACTTTTTAAGAAATTTGTTCTATTGGTATATATAAATTGGTATAAATTGGTTATGTTTTTTATGATTATTTTAGTTTTTTATTATTTATTATGTCATTGATAATTAGGTTAATTGGATTAATTACGTTTTTTATTGTTATTATTATGTTAACTTTGTTAAATAGCTAATCTAAGACATATTTCACATTTTGTAAAATGTTTCCCTCGGCACGGGACACCCCAGTGAAAGAACATTATTATGTATTAAAAAAAAGAATACAAACAATGTAAAAGTCTTAGAGTATATACATATCTCTAAGGTAAAAGTATAAATAAATATGAAAAAACATACTATCTACAATAAATTGTATAAAAAACTAAAAAATATTTAGCAAAACCGAGCAAGGGCAATAAAATAATGGTATACAATATATTCATGAACATGATCAACATATAAGACTTAGAGCTAATCCATGTAAATATATTATATTCATCCCATACTGTCTTAATCGCGAAGAGATCTACGAAAGGTCGGAAGATCTATCCCGGCCTCCGTGGTGTAGTGGTCAAGACGCTTGACTCACGCTCGGAAGGTTCCGGGTTCGATTCCCGGTGAGAACACAATTTTTTTTTTAAAAAAAGTGATTTTTCTCAAGCCTGGGTGTTCTGTGATGTAATTCACCACTGTAATTGGGCCTTCTGGCCTGTTGTGGTGCAAAAATAAAAAAAATATAAAAAAATTTAAAAAAAAATCCCAAAGAATTCCAAGTTGTGCGACAAATTGGCTAATATACACATTCTGGACATTGAAGCATAGGGAGGCCATGTGGCCATGCGGAGCATCTTGTTTTTGACTGGAGGCTGGAGATGGCTCTGGGACACTTCACATCTCACTTAATTCGAGATGGTTGTTTTGCGATGTGTGGTAGCGGGGCGGTTACGCGGTGCGCGGAGCTCGATTCTAAACTAAACTATTACTAGGCGGTGAGGGACATCGGTGCAGGCGGGTGAGAATATTAATGTTGGGTACTTTAAATATATATAAAATTATAAATACAAATAAATAACTATATACTATCGGCGTAACCGGGGCACAAAAACAAAAGTTTATTTTAGAAGATTTGATAAATAGCAGATTTTGATTTCTGGTGACACAATTGGGAACATAAAAAGAAATTTATTGCATCTAAGATGGGACATAGGCCGTGGAAAAGATGGGTCGATGCCATTGCCTCTATTTCCGGTAAAACATGAATGATGAAAGCGGGTGTAGGAAAGAATGGCGACGTTTGGAAAAAGTCTTTATCCAGCTATAATTGAACGTAGTTATGCAGAAAGCAGCCAGTCCACAATTTGAAAAAAATGAGACACTGGTGTTATCAGGTATAGTTAGGTCAATTCTATGTTCTGCTTTAAACAGCCGGACCGCTTTCATACTAAAAATTGTAAAAATCACTTTCTGAAAATAGCGTCGATCACAAAAACGGAATTTCTCAATTTGCAGAAAACACCCACTGGACTAGAAAAATCTTACGGTACTTAAAAATTCATTTACACTGTTTAAACACATAATAAGATTCTTGTTTGTTATACCAAAAAAACTAATGTATTCATCGTTAATCATTTGTCAAAGTCAAAAACATTCCAACTGTTGTGTAAATTTGATAGTTCACTCTTCTCACAAATATGCTATTATCTCATTTTAACATTTCCATGGCTGTCTGCTTTCTGCATAACTACGTTCAATTGAGACTCTCAGTGTGAAGGCTGGACAAAAGGAGTGATTCCATTGTTGCAATATCTTATCTTTTTGTTACAAATAATTATGATGCACTGCATCAAGCACCATCAATGCAGATAATGAAATGATTACGATTATTGTATTCCAGTTTAAATTTGACAAAAGCATTTCCTGTTTAAATATTAACTCCTACAAATTTATTTTTTTGTATTAGCGTGATAGGTATTCAAAACGCGATATTTCAGAATATTTCAATTTTCCTATCATAATGCACTTTGCGCTCTATTATCGTGGGAACTTGCAATGAGCTTAAGCTAGGGTTTCCTAGGACAGCGGTGCCCGTATCTTAACGGCCGTAATGAACGGTGAAGCGGTGGACAGCCGTCCTAACAGTGACTAGAGAGTGGTTTCCTGAGAAAACGGTTTTCATAGCAATTATTTACACCGTTTCCCTAGGAAACCACTCTCTAGTCACCGTTACGACGGCAATCATATCAATATGATATTTTAGAACTTAAGCGAGGGTCAAATGTTATCTATCACAACTTGATTGCAATTTTCTAATAGAGAGTTATTTACAAATTGTTGAAAATAGCCCTAAAATTAAAATGTTTAAGTCAATCTTAAAATCGCAAATATTTCGGTTAACAGGCAATAAAAGTTGATTAGTGAAGAATCTTTCGGGCCTCGGTTGATTAGGATTTCAGTCACCTAAAAATATCGCCGCTTTAGACTTGACAATATTTTTTTTTTTGATTGAAGAAATTTTAATTTAATAAATTCAATTTAAATATAATAAGCGTGTTGTCCAGATGTTTATAAAAAAATACGTTTATGTAATATTTTTTACTTTTAGTTTTCTTTAATAAGTGCATGCTAAAAAATAAAAAAAACTATCACTTAAAGTAATGCTTCCAAAACCGAACAAAATAAACAAATATATTACATCCGAGTTGTTAGAATTTGGTTGTGGTTCCGTGGCCAATGTCGCGAATCAGAAGTCCAAGGTTTGAACCCCTGCCCTACCAAAACTTGATTCCAATTTCCTTATATTTAGTTATTTACAACTCGTTGAAGATGGCCTTAAAACTGAAATGCTTGGGTAAATTGTGAGAACGTAAATGGATGCCCAATTACAAAAAATGCATAAGTCCATTTATGTAGTTCTGAGATATTTCAAGATCAAGTGTTTATTTTGATCCTGAAATTTTAAATGATAGAATTTTGGAAAATTGAAAATACGCATTGTCCTTTTTTTTCCTCTTTATCTTAAGATAAAAAAATACGAAATTGTAACATGTATAGTTACAAAACTATTGCTTGTAAAAAAGTGGACTTAAGCCTAAAATCAGGACTTAGGGATATTTAAAAAGTATTTAAAGGACTAAGGGATTTTTTCTCAGGGAAAAAACTCTTGAACTAAAAAAAATTTAGGACTTAAGGATTTTTCGAAATTGAAATAATATTTTTTAAATCATTTTTCAAATACGAAATTCGATATGGGTATTCTTTATCACTAACATGGCACTGTTGCCAACTCAATAAAATTACCGATAAAATTGAACTTGGGCATTTTTTGAAATTGGGGATCCAAATATTTATTTTTAAACAAAAGAAATATCCACGCAAAAAGTTCGGCTAGTAACCGATCAAAATTAAAAAGTGAAGAATCTGTAATTTGATATAATAATTGTCAGGTGTTGGGGAATGTTACATGCTGGTAAATTTGGCCCATCTTCTTTTTCCACATCTGCTCCTAAGTGGAGCATGTGGACATCACCAGTTGCCTCCAGGAGACCCTATCGCCAGCCAGCACTCTCGCTTCTTCCCATGTCAATAGAGCGCCCCTTAATTCCACCGAATAAAGTCTAAAGATCGTCATTGACGGCCTTCTAAGACGGCGTGATCTCGCAGGTTTATAGAAGAGGCAACTTGGGTTTAAGTTCTCCTGAGGCATGCGCAGCACGTGTCTAAGCCAGGACTACCGCCGCATCCTCAAAACGCTCGTTATAGGAGGCTGCTGCGTCCGTTCTCGGACTTCAATGTTAGTTTTAAAATCGAACCACCTTAAACCTAATATTTTTCTCAAGCACTTACTCTTAAAACTCAGAAGTTTAGTGTTTTGAGCTTTGGTAAGGTGCCAAGATTTGCACCCACGTAGTCAATAATAATGAATCGATCGATAATGTATGTAGTGTGTATGCATCGAGATTTTACGATATCTCCTATATGGGTGCGAACCCATATAGGAGAACTGGCATTCGGCCCTTTAGTCTTCATTTAATCTGCCCTTTGGGCTTCAGTTGATCGGCTCTCCGGGCATCGCTTAGTTAGGATCTCAGATGCGCAGTAAAAGTTATTCATACTACAAGAAAAAATAATATTCATGAATCGATTTCTTAAGTAACTTTGGGGATAAATACAAAAATGCCGCTATTAAGAATGACTGTAAACAATTAGTCCGCGTTCCTTACGTCATTAACATTCTAAATAGTTCTCATTTATATTTTAAATAAGCACTTCAATAATAATGACTTCAAAGCGATTATAAACTCCAATAAATCACAAATCAAGCAAAAAATGTGTGCTTGAACATGAATTTTGTATGACCTTTGGAAATCACCTAGACGGTACGCTTAACGCTCATCTGTATGTATCTACTGATCAACTACAAAGCCGGTTCCTTTAACGTCTCGATACATACACTCGGAAAGATAGTAAAACAGATGGAAAAAATAAAATAATCAAATATTTTTTTTAGAGGTAGCTTTCTAACACCTAGATACTCTTCTTCATTAATAGGAAAGAACCTAGCGACATTATTTTCACATCTAGGCGTTTGTTTTATTAAAGTGACAGTTATGTCAGAATTTAAGTCGACTTCAATCCAATTCGACTTACTGATTTCTCCCTCATATTTTTGATAGGCTTTTAAGAAAAAAAGTGCCAACCTCAAAACGAAAAAATTAACAATTGGCTGTCATTGGCTGGTTTCAGTAGCCACTAAGTGTTCAAATATGGGCAGAATGGTGAATGTTACACTGTTTGTAAAGTGGCCACTTAAGCCCTGTAGATGCCTAGACTTCTATATTACCTTCTCTGAAATGTTTTTCATCTCTGTTGTAATATGTTAATGTTATCAGCTCCCTAGAAAGTTGAATCCAGTCCTTGTCTTCAAAAATTTGGACAAACTCAAAATATTGTTGTCAAAAAATTTAGATTATTATTTTTTTTTTATTTTGTCTGCCTTGTATCTTTGAAAATATTAAAACTACAAAAAAATACAAAAAGGTATATAAAATTAAGAAACGAAAAAATAAAAAACGTGTTCTTAAATGAGCACTTAACAGCTTACTATATTTAAATAAGATTTATATCTTATTATCGTAAAATTGGAACAAAACACAAATGTTTGATTTCTAAAAACAAGGATTTGAGAGTTAAAGCTTTTTGTCAGTATACCCACGATATAAAGTACACCCATGATATAATTCAACCCCCTTCCTAGGGAGTTGAATCCCGTGCTTGCCTGGCAAAATTTCGACAAAGTCAAAACATTGTTAACAAAAGAAACAGTACTTTTTCTCTTACTAATTAGAATTCGTGACGACAAAAGATTTTCCAATATCATAAACAGCACAAACAACGCCTGTGGCTATTTTGGAGAATCAAAATTATCGGTTCAACTTATTTCATTTGAGATCGGGACCCGTATTACAATAAGAAATTAACATTTTTTATTTTTTTAAATTTTATCTACAACGTAAAATTAGGGTTTCTGTATAAAAAATAAAATATGTGTGCATTTATTTTTCTTAAACATGTTCAATTACAGGATACCGAATAAGATTTTTTAAATTTTCATACAAATATTCACATTTTCGTACATAAATATCGATTTTACTTTATACCGTCTCGATATGAACCGATGAAGATAGCGTTTGTAATAACGGCCCTGGTTTATTTATAGACTTACTTCTTGTTAATATTCTTTATGGAAATTGTTTCGTATGAAGAATATTTTCAATTAACTAGAAATGAAATATCAGTCTAAAATGTGCTGTACTTATAACACGGACGAAAATAAGGACGATCCTACAGATATTTTTTTTTTAATAGTCTTATAAAATTATAACATTAAATAAGCAAACACCAAACAATTTGTTTGGTAAGATATCTTTTAGCAACGATGTTTGTTTATTTTACTTGTTATTCCAAATCATGTTCTTTAAGTATATCGATTATTTAATTAATTTAACGTTTTTCGTGGAAAAGCTTCGAGAGATAATCCGAACCTCTAGGCTACAGAAATAAATGTATTCGGTAAATTTATTTTTAAAAAGAAATACCAGCGTTTTTATTATCAATGAAAACATTTCAATTTCATAAATTAAATCACTCTCTATTAGAAAATGAAAATCAAGTTGCGGTAGAGTGAGGTTCGAACCCTGGACTTCTGATCCGTGAGTTCGAGAACACTAGCCACGGGAGCACAACCCGACTATTTTTTTTACCCACCGAATACACAAAACTCTCATTTTACATGGTGCGCGTCACTAATGTGTAATAAATATACATATTTATTACTCCGATACTAGCTTTATTTGCGATAGCAAATATTGTGTAAAACATCGCGTTATCACTATCCTAAAGAGTTATCACGATCAGACAATAGTCGTAGCCATTTACGCACATTTTGCACCCCCCCGTCAAGGGTAAAAAATGTTTTGAGTTAAGTAAGACGTTTTCATTACTTGAAATTTCTAAAGCATTTCGCAGACCTCTCTTTGCCTACTGAGCCGTAACAAGGGTAAGGCAGGTCGGGTCTAGTTGAGCATTTTTTTAAATATGATCTTTCATAACTCTTAAGATTTTTTTTTCAATTTAACTCGATTTCTACAATGCTAGATAAGTCATTTACTGGGCTCTGAACGTCTTAGAACATATGACTATTTCAGTTCTGGTTTAGGAGACACTGACACGAACGTGAGAATTTTTTTATTAGTGTGTCAATTTTTACAATGGACAAAAAATTGGCACCGTAGTGCCTCAAATTTTGTTTTGCTAATAAATTTCCCGTGCCAAATCATTGAAAATATTGAATCTTTAGAGAATCGTGCATGTCAACACGGGCATATTATATTTTATTTGGGAAATCAACAGTTCTACATACATATTTATAGTAAACCAACAGATATAGTGTAAAAACTCAGAACTAATAACAGATTTCCACATAGTATACAAAGTTAGTAAAGAAAATATATTACATATCAAATAAATACGTATAATTTATAAATATAAAAATGTTATTTTCATGTACTAAATAATCAAAGAATTTTTTTATATTTGTTTTAAGAACATTAAGTTTCTGTAAATTGGGCGAGAAGGACAAGAATGCTTGAAGAGAGGATAAGGAGGGGAAGGGAGATGTACATATTTATTATTATAATGTCTACTAAGCAGTGGCGAGCGGTGAGTTTTTAAATTGGTAAGCTATGAAAATTCTGATAAAATGTCCATGGCGGTAGTATGGCATATAAAAAACAAGTCTATTCTATATTTAATAAATGATTCCTAACAAATGGCTCCAGCGGCTAATAGTTTCAGTAAAAACATTTTCTAATGTAGCACAAACATTTGATTTAAAAAATACAATTTAAAAAAACATAATTGCAAACAAAAATGGAACCCCTATGGACTCAAACCCTCGTCTGCGTCATTAGAAAGCAACGACCCATCCGCGCAGCTATTTCGCGTTTTGGCCTAGGCGTCGAAAAAGTAATTAATAAACTAGATAATTCATTAGCGTACCGGTGCATCTTTGATTAAGTTAGACTATTATAACTTGTCTTGAAATAAAACACTATTTCTTAATAAATGATAAGAATAACCTACAATATTCAATTGTCATCGTATGCACAAAAACGAATTAAAATTCAAAAACAATTAGCGAATCTTTGTTTTTTAAAACCCACTAAAGGATTTATACTTTATTATGGATTAAAATATCAATTCGTTTCGATTAAAATATCAAAATATCAATTTATTTTAAAGCAAATTTACTTTCAAACCACCGAAACATAAGTATGATCAATTACTTACTTATTATTGTAACCTGTTAAGGCATACAAAATATAATCGTTATCTCTTTATCACACATAACGAGTGCGTATATTGTCACCTCCCTTAGACTGTCGTGAGTCAAATTGATGTATTTTAAAGAATACTAGCCCTTATGACAAATTATTGAAAGACTAAATTGCATTAATGAAAGCTGCAAGATTTTACTGTAATCGCAAGTGTAATTTTTCTAACTAGATTCTAAAGTTTTAGGTTAAAGACGTATTTGAATTAGTGATTTTAAAGTGAGCAGAGTAATCTCGTGTAATCCAGTAGTAATAATTTTGGCCAATAGAGGCGCAACTGGTCGCTGTATGGAGTAAAGGAATATGATATAAATGGTGTTTGGTGATGTGTTTTTTCCTTATAATACTACAGTATTATAAAACATTACTTACGATGTCAAAAAAATATGGTAAGCTGCATGTAATCGATTATAAGGAGCATTCGCCCCTGATACTAAGTTACATAATGCATTTTTAGTGTAAGTTTTAAATCTGACAGAGTGATGTTTGTATAATCTATATTTGTAAATTTTGTATTGTACACTGAAAAAGTCCTACGAAAAAAAGCATTTTTAACATACTGGTACATTGGTACATGAAACAGGTGGTACCGTCTACAAATCCTGGCTGGCACATGTAATGTTATTAAACCAAGCAGCTCTGTACAGTCAACCATTCTTGTCATAATTTTGTAAAGCATTGAATGGCATAAGAGGTTTAAAGACGTTCGTGAATGCTTAGATGATGAAAAACTTACTGGACGTCCAGCAACGTCGAGTACCGAAGAAAACATCGAATAGAAGGCAAAGATAATCGTGTTGAAAAGTTTATGTGTACCAGTCTGAGGGCTTTATTGAGATGTTTTGGGTAAGAAATCCCCCTTTTCCCAAAAACACTGAAGGCATGTGAAAGGACAATTTGTGGATATTAAACCACGATAAAACGCCGTCTCATACAGCGGTGGTTGTTGTAGAGTTTTTGTCCAAAAATTCGACTAATCTCATCAGCCAAGCACCGTATTGGAAGACCAAGCCCCGTCTGACTTTTTCTTATCCCAAGACTAAAATTGTTATAAAGAGGAACGCGCTTTGAGACGTTAGCCAAAAGCCATACCTTTACAGGCCCATGAAAAGTGCACGGAGTATTGGATTAAGCGTTTTTATCAATGTATGGCAGCAAATGACGAGTATTTTAAAGGGGATAGTAATTTTTCTTAAATAAAGATTAAAATTTTGCCTTTTTTGACTAATTCCCGTTTATTTTTGATCATACATGAACCAACAGAGTTTGTATTCCACCCTCTATGGAAAACGAAGCCAGTGTAAATATTCTCAAAGCAGTGGAGTGATATGACTTAACTTGGAGATTGCAAAAATACGTCTCGCCGCTGTATTTAACACAAACTTTCCACTATATATTCAAATGTTTATTCTAAGCGGCTGCGAACGAAATTCGAATTTATATTGTGATACTAAACTCCACCATCGAGTGACGCTATGGGATGAAGAAGAACTTTATCGATAACCATAGATAAATTTCCTTATGTCTTACCATAATCCAAGGTAAAATTTAAATATTCAGCTTGTGAACTCTCTGACTGATGTGTACCCGAAAAATCAATATTCTATCAAACTCTCAATAAAAACGAATTTTTTTGTTAAATGAATGTTATCAGAAAGCATAATTTATTCAAGAGATATATCCCAGTTGTACTGAATTGGAAATAAGGTCCTAAAGTTATGTTATAAGTACCAATAAAATTATGTCTTTTTTCTTAATAATTTAGATCTCCGTGATGTTTTTCAGTCAATTTATTTTCCCTCTGGAAATCAAATTAAAACAAAAAGTAAAGTCAATATTCAAGTGTTGTACCTACCTAAAAATGATTGAACTTTCCGATAGTAAGAGCTTTTAACATATTTTAATTTAATTATAAATCTCGACTGTGGAATTATCTCCCATCCACCATCAATTATGTTAATACATTTTCTGTTTAAATCACGTCTGAAAAAACATATCCTTTCTTTCCTCTTTGCTCTTTTTTCCCTTTTCCCATTGAGTAATAGTTTTGATTTAAGGTAATTTATAAGCAAATATGTTTATTTCTATTTTTATATATCTTTAGCTTTAAAATCTTTATTTTCTATTGAATATGTTACGAACTTGAATTATAAAAATAAAATCGTAATTTTATTGAAAGAAATTGCCGTTTGGCAATAAACCCGCCAATGTACAAATAACATTATTTACAAAAAGTTAAATAAATTATTTAATTTTTATTTTGCACCACAATTAGCCAGGAGGCCGAATTATGGTGATAAATTACAGCACAGAAAATCCGGGCTTCAGAAAAAATATTTTTTTGTTCTCGCTGGGAATCAAACCCTCCCGAACCTTCCGTGCGTGAGTCAAGCGTTTTAACCACTACACCACGTAGGCCGCTGTGTGAGTTTAAAAATACGATTAAAATAATGTGTTTTGATGCATTTAATACGTTTGTTTACAATATTGGAATGTCTTGTGACAAAAATGTTTTATTTGTGTGGACAGTACCAAATGAGTATAACATACTAAAAAAACGGACATAACTTATTTTAACACCTTTATATATTTCATCCTTTTCGCACCTAATGGTGCATAAGGCACTGCATTTCAGTGGTTTTTTTTTTATTTGTCGTAGACTATAGAAAAAATTCAATTTAAAAAAATTAAATATTATTTTTCGTATTATCATCGCCATGATTTTTTTTAGTTTTGTAATTTTTAAATTACTCCACCTGTGATGTGGACATTTTAACGGAGAGCCACGTAGCGTCAAAATACACTAACCGTTGATAGAACTGCTACCCGGAAATCGGAAATCTGCCACAACACATGACAACACCGTAATTGATTGATTGATTGATTCACAAGAACCTATGAAATACTTTGTTTTTATTAAAATTATTTTTGAGAAACTGCGCCGTACAATAATTTGCTCTATTTTTTACCGCGTATAAGAAAACATTCTTTGAATCGAATAAATTCGTGACGTTTGTGGTGTGGTGGTTAAAATACTTGACTCACACACGGTACATTCTAGATTCGATTCCCTGTGAAAACACAAAAATTAAATGTGAATTTTCTCAAGCCTAGGTGCACTGTGTAATTTACCTATTTAATTTGGGCTCAAGGCCTGTTGTAGTGCAAAAAAAATAAATCAACTGTAACTTTAATAAAATAGTAGGTGCTGTCTAGTCTATAATTACGTATGCTTCAAATATGTGGGTAGATACGGTCAATAAAAAATAACAGAAAGAAAGAAATTGAACTCTATTCACAGACAAATTGCCATCAGGTCTTGTAAGGGTTACAGAACAATCTCCTTGGTGTCCGCTGAGGTTCTTAGTAGCTTCATCAAGGAGCTTGTGAGATCAAGAAGAGTCTCGCTCTGCAAGACTTGTCATCTGACAGGTTTTATCAAGGAACCGAAAACTTTTTCTTCCTTACTTATCCTGCGGAGTGATTCCAGATGGACTATGGATTTAATGACCAAACGTTGCCTGACATGAAACAGGATGAATTGAGAATATTCACTAATGGCAGTCTCTGAAATGGCAAAGTAGGTAGAGCATTAGTACTCTACGATGGTGTGAAAGAACTGCCTGCCAGGTAGTTTAAATTCGATCACTTCTACTCAGCATTTCAGGCTGAAATAAATGCTATTAGAGAATCTATAGCTTACGTTTTAAAAAAATCCGCCTAATAGGTGGAAACATTTATCGATTTTGGCAGACTGTAAATCATGTATTCATACGATTGCAGATCGTAATTCATTCGATTCCACTGTCGTAGTATACGAACTGATTTCCAAATATTCAAAAATCTATCACAAAATTCGTACATTGGCCTGGATACGAGTACACTGTGGAAGTATTGGCAATGAAAGAGCGGGAGAAAAGACTCAAAAAGACAGTTCCTGATTTTGCTGACTTTTCATTTAGTTTTGCCGAAAGAAAAATATGAAGCAGAATTTTACAGCTCTGGAATGATTTTATTGACCGTGCTTTTGATTTCAGGAAAATGCAGCATGCAGAGTACGTATTTACACAAATCCTGACAAGACATAATGGATTCATGAGCTACTTGCACCATTCAAGATATCTGAGATCAACACCTGCCTATGCGATGATGTTACTCTCCAATATATCTTCCATCTGTTGATGCATTGCCCCATTTTTAGTTTACAGAGAATGCAACTGGAGCCACGATGCAGAAGTCTAAATGAGGATTTTCACGATGTTCATGTTCTAATTAGTCATAAGGACTTATCAAGAAAGGTAAAATTATACGTGATAGATATAGTAAAGGCAATAAAAAGTATCAACGATATCAGGACATCAAATGCCGAACACTTTTCAAATCGATCGGAAGGTCTGTTGATGAATGAAAACTGTCCGCCTTCTCTTAAAAAAAATTCTGTGGTTTCCTTGTCACAAAAGCAAATGCAAAATAGGCCACAGCTGAAACATCCCACCCTATCCTTACATATAATAAACATATTTTATAAACTAAATAAAGTTTTTCATCGAAGTAAATTTAATCGAATACTGTTTTTTGAAGTGAACAAATTAACAACTATCCCTTTGAAGTAAATATGAACCTTGTAAATTATATATCGCCAAAACTCTTTACGCTAGCCTAAGAGGGTGTATTTAAAACCCTAAATTGGGAAAATAAAGGTGCAAAGATCGATGGAATGTACTTGAGTCACCTCAGATTCGCAGATGATATAGTAGTTATAAATAAAGACATGGGTGAACTAGGCGAAATGATTATGGAACTACATGAGGCTTCAAAAAGGATTGGTTTGGAAATGAATATTCATAAAACAAAGATTATGAGTCCCACAGAACGAGACATTTTCATTAACGATAATAAAATTGAAGTGGTTGATGAATACCTTTATCTAGGACACAAAGTCAAACTTGGTAAAGATAACCAGATAGCGGAGTTACCAAGAAGAAAAGGGCTAAGTTGGGCTGCTTTCGGCAAACTTAAATATATTTTTGAAAATAAACAAGTCCCCATATGCTTGAAAAGACGAGTATATGAATCGTGCATATTGCCGGTGACAACATAGGAACTAGAAACCATGTCTTTAACACAAAAAAGTAGCCTGAAATTAAAATGCACGCAACGATCCATGGAAAGACAGATGCTCGGTGTATGTCTAAGAGACAGAACTGAAATGAAGAAATAAGTCGTGGATATCATGGATCGTGCAGCGAAATTGAAATGGCAGTGGGCAGGGCACTTGGCGAGACAAAATGATGGCAGGTGGACACCCAGAATAATAAAGTGGAGACCGTGGGCAAACAAAAGAAGTGTTGGAAGGCCACAGAAAAGACGGGTCGACGACATTGCCTCTATTGCCGGTAAAACGTGGATGATGAAAGCGGGTGATAGGAAGGAATGGGGACGTTTGGAAGAGGCCTTTATCCAGCAGTGGAGAGAAGAAGGCTGCAGAAGAAAATAAAGAAAAATTATAAGCGCGGTAAAAAATAATGAAACTCCCGTTTATATATTTTTTAAATTAAATTTTTGAATTTTCCGTAGCACGAAACTTCCTCATTGTATTTTTGATTTCACCTAAACACGGAAAACAATAGTATGAGTTAGTCTAATAAACGCTCATTGCTCATTTTGC
The DNA here is from genome assembly GCF_059751315.1 of Micrasema longulum. Taxonomy (NCBI): domain Eukaryota; kingdom Metazoa; phylum Arthropoda; class Insecta; order Trichoptera; family Brachycentridae; genus Micrasema; species Micrasema longulum. Next base: position 144,895 of record NW_028277545.1, read on the forward strand.
TTAACATATTTTTTACATTATCCGAATAGCTGAACGTTTTCCACGTATTCCAAATCCCCGGATTTCCGAGGAAATTTACTATTCATAAAAATAATGTTGAGTAGCATCCAAAAGATGAAGAAAAACCTACTTGGAAATAAAATAATTTGATTGTTATTTCAAGGAGAAATTCAAATCAACATAATTATTTTAATTTGTTTTATTTTTCCATCCGGCGAAAAAATTTGAATTCAAAAGCTTTAAATGAGCCATGTTGAAACGAAACTATATTCTTCATTTTTTGTTACCCAATAGTAAGCGACCGAAACTAGATACGGAATTCGGTTTCAGTCAAATTTAAGTCAAAGGGCACCACCAAAATAAGGCAATATCATTGTTCAACTTTACGTTTATTGAAATAAGTGTTAAATAAAATATGTAATGAAATAAAAGGCATTAACTTAATGAGTATATTTGATTATTTGTTGTTTTTATGTTATATGTACATGTAACAGTTCTTCAATGTACGCCATGGGAACTTTAATTTATTTACTGTAATGGAAATATAAAAAAAATTTTTTTTTGGCCGAAATTAAAACATTGGTCGATGACATATACGTAATACTTTTTTAATACTTTTCCTAGGCTGCAATGATATTTTATGATTTCACCTAATAATTGTTACCAGAAAATACTCTTTGTCAGTATTTTATAGCAGTTAATCGGTAAATTATTCACTAATTTTAAATTGTAGATCACCGTTTTTGTTTTAACACGACTAATTCAAAGTTTTCCTACTAATAAATATGTTGATTTCGTATTTATTGTGTTTAAGTTGACCCAGGCATGCTGAAGCAAACATATTTTTTTCTCATTTATATATTTAATTTTTTGTACATATCTGTGCATTGGCAATTTCTTCTAAGCAACCAATTTAACGGTATTGGGTCCATTGTGTTCCAAATTTAAACATTTCAGTTTTTCCTACCATTCATGTTTGTAATATGGTCATGAAGATGAATGACTGAGAATGATGAAGAACACAGTTCTGTGTGTAAAAAAGGACTAGAACTCTGGACGAGTGTTTTTGACTCGATGGCTGCTCCTAAATAAAAAATTGAATTGGAGAAACGTCCGCCTCGTAGTGCAGTGGTTGGCGTGTTTGCCCATCCACGCGTGAGGTCCCGGGTTAATCCTGCGAAGGTTGACTCGAAATACTTGTAAATGAGTGTGATTTTCTACTGAAGTATTTATTTTTCCATTGACTGGCATTTAAAGCGTAAGACTGATCACCTTACTTTCCTCTAACATTTGATCGAGATATGCTTCATTTAATTTAATAGTGCAGCGCCCTATGCACCACCGGGTGCGTATAAGGGTTTGATGATGTTAATTCTTAGTAAACGAAATAAAACGGTTAATCTCACCCACATGAATAAGAGTTTCAAGTGTTTACCTATAAAAATCAACAGGTAGAAGAATTTACGAAAAAATCGTTATGTAACCCTCTTATTGATTGTAATTTTCTTTCTGAAAAAAATCTGAGCCTCTGACAAAAAAATTATGTGCCTTCCTGAAAAAATTTTTTTTTACGCCCACGAACCGTTAATTTTTTTTAATAGATACAATAATATAGAATAGAAATGTTATGTCCCGACTATTCTCCAACAAATATCTGTTTATGATCATCACGAAGACTCAGAAATAATTAAATTCAGTTCCTCGGTCATCATAAGACTAATTATGGTTTCCATGCGCCTCTACCCAGGATGATTAGATTTGTAAATAAGAATCAAGATCTTAATTATTTTGATTGTAAATTGAATTTTTGTACCAATAAACTGAAAAAATATTCACAATAAATTTACAGTATATTTGTAGAACTAACCTGGATTCCATAATGCCTGTCTAATGTATTAACTTGTCTTTGCTTTTCTTTGTTGTACTGCTTCTTTTTTTATCTATATAGGGTTTTTTCCAGTAATACAAACATAAACCTTGTTTAAAACTTACAGTTTTTGATGATCTTTTTATAATTTGAAAAAGAACTGTACTGTCAGCGACACTATATTCCAATATCCTTATTGTATAAATCTATAAATAGTTTATCCGTTAGAGCTTTATTATGGTCCAAGCTGGTTTTTCAGCATGCGTCTTTATTTGAATATAGAAATAAATTGGAGCATGTATATAATAGCTCTCCCTTAATTTAATAATAAATACGGGAAAAGAACACTAGAGTACAATATACCAAAAATGTATAATAAACTCCCATTAAATATGAAAAAAAACAAAAAAACTCATCCAGAGAAAAACGTCTGCTGGAATCTGGCTTTTAGAAAGTGGTTTTTATATTGATTTTTTTTTGTCTTTTCTTTTTTATTTGGACAATTTTTTATTTTCTATTTACATGTTTTCCTTATTTTCCATAGTACTAAGAGTTTTTATATGTTTATAAAATTTAAGTGACAAGATTATGTATATATATTGGAGGTTAACTATAAGCACCTGCTGACGAACTCCATTTTATGCAGTTCAGTAGGACTTGATAATTTAAAAGTAAAAAAAATAAAAAAATATTTGTAATTGTATTATTATTGTTTTTTTTTCGTTTTCTGATTTGTTTAAATTGGACACTGTCCGTAAATTTGTTAAATAAATAAATGGGCGTTTTGGTTATTTATGTTGAACCGCTGTCACTACTTTTATCAATTTATATTCGAATGAAAGCACAACGATGTTTACGGAAATACGTCGATGCCGATACGACAGCGATGAAAACGATTTTTTCGCTTCGATGCGTAATGTTGGATAGACATTATGCTTAGCACTAGACGTGGGTAAGACCCTGTCACCGAGAGGATACGTATCACTTAATCTGCATCACCAAAGTGACCGTATCTTTTAAGTAGTTCAATTGAACGAATGTATCTTTTGCGCACTCGGCTCATTCAGATCATCATATCTCCGCATCTTTCGCATCTCCGTATCATTTGTGTTTTCATATCTTTTATGTCTTTCGTGTCTCTAGTTCGTTTTGTTCTTTTGTTTGCTTGAGCCGAATGCGTACGGGTGGTAAATGAAACAATAAGTTATTCTAAACCTTTGACTGGTTTGTCAGCATGGTTTTCTTTATGGATTTTATAATATTATTTTTTAGATATTATAATATCACAAACCTATAGAAAACAGATAAATTATTTTATTTTCAAAAAGAACGTAAATGCTATAAGGCATTTTTATGGAACAAATAAACACATATATTATATCTCATTCAAGGTTTATTTATTTTATATTTACTTTTACACTTAACTTTTTTTATTTTTAATAATAAATATTTTAAACCCCCTTGTCATGTAAGCTTTTTTTAAAGTAGATTTTTATTTATTTATTTACAATAAATATACGGCCTAAGCCAATTACAACAGTTACATGAAGAAACATAAATGCAAGAAACTGAACAAAAAGAACATTAAACTATTTAGCAAAGACAAACAAGGGCAAAACAATAATAGTATACAATATATTAATAAAACGTAAGACAAAAAACTTTGAGCTGAACCATGCCAATCCAACTTCATCCCATACTGTTTAGTCGCGAAGAGATATACGAAAAGCCGGAAGATCTATCCCAAAAAGTTCCAAGTCGTGTGATGAATTAACTAATCTACACATTCTGGACATTGGGGCATAAAAACCAAAGTTGCTCTTAGAAGTTTCATGTTTAAAACGCGTGCAGTTATACAATATATTATAAAATAAACAAATGCAAACGAAAAAAACAGTAAGTGGCCTCTAGCGAAAAATTGATAACTGACCTTTTAATTTTTTCCACAATTAGGTTGTTATTTTTTACATTGTTTTATTTGCTATTATTTTTTTATTTTATGTCTTCCGATTTGATTGTTATTCTGATATATTTTAATCACTTTTTATTTTAAGCAACTTTATATGTTTTATGTTTTATAATATAAACAGAAACAGCCTAAAAAGCCATAAAAGGTTAGTGAATATGAATATTTTTATAATAAATTAGTAAATCAATAAATTAATTAATTTATAAAAGTGTTACTTATATTTAAAGATATTGAACAGAAAAATACACAATATTTAATCAACTCGGGTAAACAAACTAACCTCTTATTTACATTTGAGGGCATTAATGAAACATGAATACCTAATGTTTACATCTCAACGTAAATATTAATTCATAAAATAGCATTTTTATCGTGACATTTCATAATTAGTGTCAATTAAATTTCAAGTGCGGCGCGCGGGACGATAAGGGAACAAAGAACAATGCAGCCAGTATAGACATTTAGGTACCTACTATAAATACAGAGTGTATATGTAGGTACCTAATCTACCTACTAACCACAGAGATAAGGACACAATCTCGTTCAATGAATGAACGAAATCAGCTAGAGATCCATAAGACACCAAGATATGAAAGATCCAAACGAGCCATTTAGTTCGGCGCTCTTTTCGTTCGCGAACTAACTGACCGAGATGAAAGAAACATATCTCTAGTTCAATGTTTCTGACCTTGTCGATTTGACAGGGCCGTTCGCGAACTACACACCTTTACTTAGCACCTACGTGGTAAGTAACATCAGAGAGGAGAAAGGATAATAAAGAGAGAACACTTTCTATTCTTCGACAAGCACATCATTTTTCGGGTATTCCTTTTCTGTTTAAGGTGCTTGGCTTTGCTAGAATGAGCATGCTCTTCATATAAAAAATGCACCTTCTTTAACCATCTTCAAGAAACTCCTGAAACATTATTATATAGGTATATCCTTAGAACCCTGAACTACTTCATTTTATTGTTTTTTTCAAATTCATACGTTCTTTGGGTCCACCTTATATCTCCTCCAAACTTATTAACTGATTCCAGATCCATTAACATGTACAACATAATGTACTTATTTATTATTATGAAAATAAAACTTTGTTATTAGTGTTACACAATTGTTATTATTTTACAAAGACACTATTGCAGTTTCGGGAAAGCACTCCTCCCATTGACGGGTGATATAAAACTTTTATGGTAAATACAGAATATTGTTCACTACGTAATTATAGAATCGATATAAAAAACAATCGAATTAATCAGTAAATCTAAATCAGGGTGGTTTTTCCACTTTTCTAAGGTGTAAGCATATATATGGATAGTTATCCAAAGTACAGATACGGAAACATGATCAATGAGGTAAAATAAGTTAAGTGAAATGCGGGCGTGCTCTCCCGAAACTGTAGTAGTGTTCTTGTAAAAATTGTGTAACACTAATTACAAAGTTTTATTTTCATAATGATTTACATGAAGTGTTACGAAGTAAATGCCGATTTAATTAACAATATAACTTTTATTTAAGTTAATTTAACAATTTTAAGACACTTTATGTCATTCTAAATTAATATGTATTTTACAGTCAATTGGCATAAGGCGTAATTTATTAACTTTTTTTTCAAATTATTTAGTGGGGAGGAAAATGAGTATAAAAATAAAGAATTAATTAAGTCTAGCGAGGGAATGTTTATCAGGGGTGCCACAAGGGTCTATCTTGGGTCCTAAATTGTATATAATTTATGTGTCAGTGAATTGCAACGTTTTTAAAGAAGTGAGGAGATTTATTTTTGCAGATTACACCGCACAAGTTATTTCCAATAAAAACCCATTAGAATCACAAGAGATATTGCAAAGTGATTTCAATAAATTGTTAAAATGGGCTCATGACTATGGTCTCATTATAAATGCAAAAAAGACTAAATGCCTATACATAAAATCTCCTCATGCCAAAAAATATGTTTTGCCTAATATTATTGCTCATTGTACAACTTGCTTGCATGATGGTATTTCTAACACATGTAATTTTGAACTCATAGAATTTGTGGAGGAGTATATGTATTTGGGTATTTTTATTGATCATAATTTTAAATGGGATCGTCATATATTTAAACTTTGTGAACGATGCGGGCTCTTGTGAGTACTTTTTATAAGATATCTTTTATTTTGCCTAAAATCACTCTTAAAATTATTTATTTTTCTTTAGTAGATTCAATAATAAGGTATGGTATAAAGTCGTGGGGACATTCGACTAAAACTAATATTAAAATGATCCAGGGTCTACAGTACTCTATAGTTAAGCGAATTGTACCTGCAGAGATTTACGAACAAAGAAGTAATAATGATCTCCTGTACAAAACAATCAAAACTCTGCCTGTTCGAGGACTACTGTGGCTTTGCATCATTTTGAAACAATTTAATTTAATTCAAGTTTCCTCTCAAACATAACCATAATACACGCTTCACGTCTAATGATGGCTTGTTAGTACCAAAAGTATGTAATAAGTATGGAAATAGAACTCTCAAATATTTATTACCTAGAATTTTTAATTTATTACCAAAAGAACTTAAATTTAACCCACATTGTAACAAGAGCGAAATAAGAAAGTGGCTACTCGATCAAGAGTTTATATATGAATAGTAGCTTAGGTGTAAATATTCTAATTTTACATATATTTTCTTGTATTTAAAAAATAAATTTATGTATTGTTATTTGTATAAACATGTTTATTCTGATTAAACTTCTTAGATTTTTACGGCCGTTAAGATGCACAATAAGTTTTTCTGGGTTATTATGCCGTGTGTCGTTCGTACTCTCTACCGACGTTTCGACGAAACGACTACGACACGGTAAAAATTCTAAGTACCTAACGTAACACATATTCATACACAAATAACATCAACCCTGATGATGGACGCTGTAACGCGATCCGAAACGTCGGTAGAGAGTACGAACGACACACGGCATAATAACCCAGAAAAACTTATTGTGCATGTTTATTCTGATCTTTCCGGCTGTTAATTTTTATATGTTATTCATTGTTTTTATAAATGTAAATAATATTATTAAGTTAGTATAAATATAATCTTTACCAACAAGCTACAAAAAGTGGCTTGGTGGGATTTTAGTTTTAGTAAAAATATAACAAGTGAAATGTTTTTTTTTTAAATTGTAAAAATGTCTAATTATACGATTAAAATATATATATATATGTGCAAGCATTATCATTTCATTAAAAACAGCTGTTATTTTCAATTGATTTGGTTTATTTCTGCAGGTATCTTTGACAACGTGTTTTAGTAGGCTGGAAAATATTGCTTTTAGTTACAAGTCCGCCAAAGTACTTATTCTTTTTATTTAAAGATAAAAATAAATAAATAAGGAAATACTTAACTCTGGCACCTGTCATTTCTAGGTTAGGTGATCACATTACACATTCTGTGTAACATTCACCGTTCTCAACTATATTTTGAGTTTTTACAAACTTATGCAGACAAGAATTGGATCAACCAGATAGACAGAGTGTCATCGGAAAACTTCTGGATTTTATAACAATGTTCTGTTTTTTAAATTATTGTTTTATATAGGTATATTGTTTATTACCAAACGAACAACTATTTTTTTTATTGTGTACGCAGACAATTATTGATGTCAAGAACTTCCACATTTCCACATGAACATAACTTAAGCTGTCAAAAGACCCGTAAATGCCTATTTTTATATTTCCTTTATATTTTGTTTTCTCCGCTTCGTTATTATTTTCAATTTTGGAAAAATACTTTTGATTTAGAGAAAGCCTAATTAATTAGCTAATTTAATTATAAATATGCATGGACAATTAACTCAACCCTTTCACAATCAAAGTTCTTCGCTTGTTTGCGTCTGAACTACAAAACGCGTACCTGACTTGAACTATTTTTATAAATTTGTGATTTTTCACGTGAAAATGAGAATTAATATTTCAACCAGTTTCCGAAAGCGCGTAATTCATAAAATATTAATATCATAATGATTATTCCAAAGTTATTATTAAATCGATCGTTTTCTATCATTTGTAATAGAAACTTAAAGTTAGATCATATCGCACCCTTAGAACGAAAACGACTTAACTCAAAAAAAGCTTAAAATGCGTAAGATCATAAAACGACTTCAATGAACATTACCCATCTTTTTGCATTAAATAAACGCAACATTCGCGTAGGCATAGGACAAAACCGTTACATCGGTCTCTTTTGAGAATTTAGATTCTGTGTCAGTACGGAAGTGACGCAATTAGTGTTGTTTTTGCATTTCTGTGTAAAGGCAAGCCAAATGTCAAGAAAAGCAGTCGCCATAGTAATTGTAATTTAATTTTTACTTATTTGTATTGGATACTCCTTAGTATTTTGCAAATGCAATATATTGTATTACGCAATATATTGTAAACGCAATTTTTTTTTGCTAATGAACTGTATTTATTTACGAGGAAAACAAAAAAAAAACCAACACGAGCGTTGACTTAGAGATTACACACGCGTTGACTTATGACTGCGATGACTTAAGCATGTTTATTATTGTTCGTTGTGATCGCTCAAATGCTTAGCATGTTTTTAGGCACGTCAATAGTTATTTGTGATTGAGCTACAGGGAGTAAATAAGATTCTAGTGGCTAAACACCCTTTTAAGATCGAACCCGAGATCTCTTGTAGTCAGAAAGTTACGGTTTCATGTATGTACATTGTACATGTACCGATATAATTTTATCAAATCTCATTTTGAATGCCGAACAAGATCAACCTTTATGTGTTTGTTCATCCCGCGTTTTCCAAAATAAACATTTAACCCACGAAGATCGTAAACTGAATAAATACGTAGGAATTCCTTTATTCGCTTTGTCCAGCTCCACGTAAAGTGAACGTTTTGTTCCGTACTTTTTTATTTTATCGAACTTGTTCAACCAACCTTTTAAATATTTCTTTCCAGCGGTTCTATCTATTTCATCGTATCGGGGAAGTTTGGGTCATGTAACTCTTACTTGGATAAGAAAACATGTCGAAAAGAAAAAATGAATTTTCGAATTTGATTCTGAATAATAATACTCGTATGTACTATCCAGCCACCAGAAAAGATAAAGAAAACAGTAAAAAAAATTGTTTTGTAATATCATTTTAAATACAAACTATTTATGTTGATTGAAACAATTTTTTTTTATAAAAAAAGAGAAATACTTGACTACTTATTATTTAACAAACAATATTTAGAATTTGTCCAAATTTTTGTAGACATTGACTGGATTTAACTCCCTTGGAAGCTGTTAATATTAACATATTACAACATATATGAAGAATCTTTTAGAGAAGGTAATATACAAGTCTAGGCATCTATAGGGCTTATGACTTTACACACTGTGTAACATTCACCATTCTGCCCATTTCGGAACATCTATATTCCTTCAATTCTTTCATCTGTTGATGTTTGTGAAGTTATATACTTCTATACTACCTTCTTTTAAATGTTCTTCATCTCTGTTGTAATATGTTAATATAAACAGCTCCCTAGGGAGTTGAATCCAGTCCTTGTCTACAAAAAATTGGACAAACTCAAAATATTGTTGACTGTTCATCTTTGTAAATTATGAAATAAACATATTCGATGATGTAGAGGTATTGTTGTTTGCTGAAGATATAAAGATTTTTAAAGTAATAAAAACTGTAAATGATTGTTTAACTCTACAGAAAAATGTTGACAAATTGTTTGTGTGGTGTTTGACAAACAAGTTGCCACTAAACATTAAAAAATGTCATTTTAAAAAATAAATAATCCTATTATAATTGATTATCTTATTGCAAACGATAAATTAGTTTCTGTTTCTGAAGTGCGAGATCTAGGTGTCATTTTCAATAAAAGGCTGTCTTTTATCAGTCACATAAACTGCATAGCCAATAAATCCCTAAAAATGCTTGGCTATATTTTGCGAGTGGCTAAGAATTTAAAAAATATCGCTACTTTGAAGTTGATGTACACAGCTTTTGTTAGGAGCCAGTTGGAATACAACTCAACTATATGGACTCCGTATTATATTCTCACCAATATACTATAGAAAGAGTTCAAAATAAGTTTTTAAGATACGTTAACTTGGAATTAGATATGAATTTATAAACTACGATTTTTTATTAAATACTTTGAACTTGTTAAAACTTACTGAGAGAAGAAAAATTATAGATTTACTGAATGTATCTAAGATTGTAAACTTTACATGGAACTGCCCAAATCTATGAGCACTCATTCACTTTAAGGTACCTGGACGAATGACTGGTCAAGTACCTCCGTTTAGTTGCAACAATTCGCGAACAGTATACTCATGTAATGCTATTGTGAATCGACTCCATGTACTCGGCAATAACTATTCCGACGTTTCTGATATTTTTCACATAAAGTATCGTTTATATAAATCAACTCTATTTAATCATTTCAAAGACGGTGAACGGTAATTTACATTTGTTAGATTAAAGTGCTTTCTAAGTTTACTTTTGTAAGGGTACTATTGTGTACCATATTTACGAGTATCCTTATTTTTTAAATTGTTATTAATATAACTATTTTTTATTAGTTTTTTGAGACAAAATAATTTTATTGTATTTAATATACTTATATTTTGTGCCTCTTAAATAATAAAAAATATAAATTATTTTCTTTTTAAAAAATTTTCTGCACACATTGTTTAATTATTTTTTTTATATCTAAATACGTTATTTATACAATACTGCTGTGTTATAAATAGTATTTATGTAACAAAATACATATAATAGACACCCAGAATAATAAAGTGGAGACCATGGGCAAACAAAAGAAGTGTCGGAAGGCCACAGAAAAGATGGGTCGATGACATTGCCTCTGTTGCCGGTAAAACGTGGATGATGAAAGCGGGTGATAGGAAGAAATGGAGACGTTTGGAAGAGGCCTTTATCCAGCAGTGGAGAGAATAAGGCTGCAGAAGAAAAAGAGAACATAATACTTTTCAACAATGTTTGATTAGGTCCAAATGCTTGCAGACTGGCTGGATTTCCTCGCAGAATGGTGAATGTTACACAGTGTGTAAAGTGGCCACTTAAACCAGCCAATGACAGGTCATAAGCCCTGTAAATGCCTAGACTTCCATATTCCCTTCTCAAAAACTTTTTCCCTCTCTGTTGAAATAAATTTAAATATAATACTTTTCAGTTTAATTTTGAAGTTTTTCACATTATATTGAAGTGTTTATATTATTTTTAATATGTATCTTTTTAAGGTTAAAGGCACTGCGTGCCATGTATATTAATAAATAAATAAATTATTTTCGATTAAAAAAAATGGTAAACTGCAAATAATCAGTTATCAGGAGAATTAACCCCTGCTTTCTCATTCGCATCCATAATGTCTCCATCTTTACAAACTTATAAACATGCGACCCTCTGTGGAAACATTTCTTCCTACCCTTCTTTAATACTCTTCTCTTTCTCTCTTTTTATTTCCTTTTTTCCTTTATTAGACTAGTATCTATATTTACTTATTTATATACACTCTGACACATACTGCTAGTTCTATTTTGGTATCTACTTTTGTCACACTCGTATCGAGATTAAAAAAGAAATAACTTTTTTGTATTTTACTGTTAGGTTGGAAGAAATTGACACTTGGCAATAAGCTCGCTTATGTGCAAATATAATACAAATGGATAAATCAAAAAACATGAACGAATAAAATGAGTAGTGGATTTAACCTAGTCTGGATTTAGAAGCATTTTTAAATTAAAAAGTGTGAATGTCTTGGACTCAGCTTAAAATATTGTGCTTCAAAAATAATATAAAATTTACACAACTTTCGGTCAGAGGGGATCGGTCTGCTTCTCAAGAAATCGGGTTGTGGTCCTGTGGCTAGTGTCTCGGACTCACGGACCAAAGGTCCGTGGTTTGAATCCAACTCTACTCCAACTCGATTCCATTTTCTAATAGTGAGTTATTTACAACTCATTGAAAATGGCCCTCAAAATTAAATATTTGGGTAAATCATAAGAACGCAAATATTTATTTTTATTTAAAAAAAAAAAAAAAAGTGTACAGCCTTTAATACTTCTACTGTTATAAGGACAATAATTATTAAGTCCTGTTACCATAAAATTGCCTTCAAAAAGTGGATAATGAGAGTGGATTGCGCACGGATTGATGAGTGGCTCAGGCCAACTAGCTAAAAGGTGTTTTCATTTATAAGTTTTTTAAGCTTAAATGAATCAATTTTTTTTTAGTACAAATAATAAGTACTTTGGCGGATTTCCCATGTTTGATGCCGAGAGGTAAAACTGAAAATAAATGTGAAGACAATATGGCATCATTCTTAAAAATCCAGAGGGAGTAATAAAAAAAAGCTAATGCGGGAAGATGTATCGACTTTTTAAAGACCTAAGTAATTAAAATGAAAAAAAATATGAAGGGACGCTAGATCTAGATCCGTAAAAAATAACTGTACTACACAATATATAGGTGTACGAGTTTAAACTAGAAAAAAGCTTTGTGTGCATAAGCAAAGTAATAAAAATAACCAGAACAAGAGAAAACAAAAACTGTATTAGACTGTAGTTTTGAAATATGAAAATATTAGTGGTAAAGAAACGGATAAAAAGATCAAGATCTCGTGGAAGAAGTCCATTAAATAAACCGACATGGTCTATGATAATGGCGATTGGCTTTTTTCTCTCCATAAAGCTTCCAGAAGTGCTAGAGACGAAGAATGATGGAAGCGGATTCTGGTGAAGAGCTTTCCCCATACTGCTGTGACCACATCAGTTCTGACAAGAACAAACGCCAAAGAAAAGAGTATTCTATATTTCCAAAGAGTATTCTTATTAAAGATGGGGTTTCGGTTATTTTAAAAGAGTTGCAGTAACAGTTACCGTTTCAAAAAGAACTGCTTGGTGGAATACTGTTTTTTTTACTCATAGTCAGTTTGTTGGCTTCCCATCTATCAAGTGTGCCTATTTTAAGGTGTCATTAATCGATACCGCTTTATAAAATCCTGACTCAACACGGATTTTCTAGAGTCGTAGAGCGTTCCTCGTTTCTAGTTATTTATACATTGATTTTTTTGATTTATTTACTTAGAATTCCTTCAATCTTTTGTATACGACAATGACAATAAGTAAATTTAAACAACAATTAATAAATAAAAATAATAAAATTATTAAATTAAACAAAATAGGAAACCACGAATCTACTACCGAGCTGTGTTATCCTGCAAATACTCTACGACTCTATAATAATCCCCTTTAGCACCAAGCATGTGCTTAGCAACAGACTGAAATGTATTTGTTGACAATGTCTAAATATCAAAAAGTTAAATTAATTTGTTGTAGAATCGTATGCGGTTTGAGGCAAACGAATAACATTTAAGTTTGTAAGTGAAAATTCTTGATGGAAGTTCATTGTAATTTATTATATAAATAAAACACGAGTGATACTTTAATCCACAAATTTGGAATATCCAGTAACCGGTTTCATCCCTTTCGCGGCATCTTCGAGACTGGTATCTTTATTAAAGAGTTAAATGTATTTATACAGAACAGAGGTAAGGATAGATAATTCAAAGTTATATGTAAGTTAATCAAATAAGGTTATTTTTATATTAAGGATCATTATAAACAAATTTTCTTTGGGTTAATTAAATTTTCTTTGGGATAACTCTTTAATAAAGATACCAGTCTCGAAGATGTCGCGAAAGCGATGAAACCGGTCACTGGATATTTCAAATTTGTGGATTAAAGTATCACTCGTGTTTTATTTATATAATAAAGCAAACGAATAACTTATTGTTTGTAGTCTAATTGTAGGCACAGCCAGCTTTTCTTTATTTTTGTGTTGAAGCTATGGAGATCTCTGTTCGTTCTCAAATTATCAATATTTTTGTGTACGTACATCGAGTTTCAACGAATATATTAACATTGCTTGTCATTATATTGATTTCTTTAAACTTATTTCTAAGTGATTCTCAGGGATTCATATTGTAAATTTCTCGAACAGATCTCTTCTGCAGCACAAAACCAGAATTAATATCTGCAGCATTTCCCCACAGCAGTGTGCCGTAAGACAACGCTGCGGAAGTAACTGAAATATACCAGCCTAGAAATTTCTATATCAGCAAGATGTCAAATCATTTTAACAGCGTAAGCTACAGAACAAATTTGTACCACTATAAGTTTTGCTCATTATATTTTCCATTTTTTTGGAACAGTTTAATTTATTTTCATATAAACTGTTTCAGATGTTTCGGGAAAATAGCAATTAATAGAAATAGAAATAGCAATTTCAATTTTGTATCACTTCTAATTTTCATTAACGTTTAATGCCGTAACGGCTAAGATAGATGATTGACGCTGCAATATTGTTAACATCAGCAAGAACGGCTTGGAGTTCAATAAAAAGCCACCAGTTTTCTAGTTGTTCCTGGCAAACATCGAGGAATGAATAAAACATTACATCGAAATTTGAATTGGCCAACAGAATATCCAATCGTAATTCAACCCAAACAGGGCTTTGTTGTTTGCAGTTATTGTTTGAGCAATGTTTGTGTAACTATATTACATGCAGTTCCGATGCAAGTGCGCTGTGCTTAGTTGATGAAGGTAAATACTCAGTAATATGAAATGAAAAAGAAAAACTAAACAACATGCCCTAATAAATCAATAATCAATTAAATATCATAAAAATATGGTCATGTACCTTAAAAAAAATATTGCGTCATAAATCATTTTTTTAGAAGAAAAAGGGTAAGAATTTATCTTACATAATATTTGAAAGGGACCAAAATCAAATCATCTTCTTACAGAGGCTTTCGCGACGCGACGTGGCGCTGATTACTACTCAGAAATTTGACTGTAAAATCAGGAATAGTAATATAAATCTACAAATTCAAAAAGTTCTTAAGTTGTTCATGCCTTCTATCGAGATGTGTTGACCTTGTTTACTGATTAGTTATATAGTTTGTTATAAAGTGAAACTATGCGATTAAAAGTACTGAAGACTCATCTTGCCTCCAAAATAATTTGAGAAAATTATGACATTGATCTTTATCTAACAAATTACTTTTTAGCATTCCAAAAGAAACATTTTTATTTTCTGACAACATAAATAATGTAGTTTTACCTCGCAATTACCGAATTAAAGATCTTGGTATTATTTATTAAGCAAATTTTACGTTTAAGTCTCATATTACTAGTATTGTTATACCACTCATTTTTTTGCTCCCATTCTTAAACTTTACAGTTCTTAACTGTCTTCTGTATGCGGATAATGCTGTGCTTTTTGCTAGCAGCAAAGAAGACCTGCAATTCTTGGTAACAAATGTGTACGATTCATGCAATAAAAGCGATTTTCTTATGATTGTTGATAAATCGAAAGTTATGGTTTTTGAAAGGGATGAAAATATAACCAAATGTGAGATCAGTGTAAACGGAGATATTCTGAAACAGGTAGAAGAATTTGTGTATCTGGGAAGTATATTTACTAGGGATGGAAAGACCGAGAAGGATATTGAAAGGAAGGTGAGCGCCGGGAATAGGGTGAACGGTGCACTGAAATCTACTTTGGCAAACAAATGTTTATCGCAGGATGCTAAACTAGCAGTTCACAATGGAACTCAAGTGCCAACTCTTATGTATGGGAGTGAAGTATGGAATTGGAAAAACGATGATGAAAGTAGGTTAAATGCTGTCTGAAATGAGATCCCTCAGGCGAATGTGTGGTTAAACGATGTATGATAGGTGCACAAATTTCGAGATCCGTGTTTGTTTGTTTGTTACTTGTGTTGTAGATTTATCAAGTCAGATGCTTGGATTTAATAATAATAATAATAATGTCTGGATAATTTATATAGCGCCATTTTTGTAAAATAATAACTTTAAGGGCGATTTGTACTTCGAAACTCTAGATATTTCAAAAATACCACTGCAATTCGCACATTAAATGATACTAGTCCGCGGCATACTAGAATACTGTTCTATCATTTGGGAGCCTTCTGAATCAAATCACTTTTGAAATAGAGAAGGTTCAAAAACGATTTTAGCGATACTTATATCTTAGAGAAAAAAATAATTATCTATTTTTGTATCCGTCATTATTTCTAGCAGGGGTGCTGGATTACAACACCCTCGAATCTCGCCGACAATTTTTTCTTGGGAAACATTTCTATAAGTAATAAGAAGAATTTACGTTTTAAACTCTGTTGGCTTATGTATAAGTCACTACACAACTCTGCTCCGGAATATCTAAGAGCACTATGCATTCCAGATAAACTAGCTGACAGGCGTCTCACGCTTAGATCAGCTACGTCTACGGCGAGAGGAAAAGTTATTATACCTCTACGCAAACAGCGCACTAAATTTAGTGAACGCGCATTTGCGGTCGCAGGCCCTATGTCATGGAATGCTCTCCCAGCAGAGGTGCGACGCTGTGAAAGTGAAGTGATGTTTCGGAAAAAAACTTAAAACCCACTTGTTCTCTAAATCATTTGAATAAATCCGTAGCATGTGACAACAAAATAAATTGTTTTAATTAAATTACAAATTTAAAAGCTTTAATTAAATTTCTTTAACAATAAAATCACTATGTAAAGCGCCCTTGGGGTATTATTTTACGAATATGGCGCTACATAAGTTAGCCATAATATTAATCAAAATATACTGAAGGAGGTCAGTTTCTATGTTACCAATAATTATACTAGAGCGTAATCTCATAAACTGTTTTAGGCACCCAGAAGCCGTACAAATGTAAGTCAGAATTGACCCATTATTGGGGCTATTCGATTGCTAAATACGGCTTCTGGGGATAATATGGATCTGTTATTCTGTACATAACGGCAGTTAAGCAGCTGACTACTTTCTATTTATTAATTTCTAACTTATGTTCACAGTCTGCATTACGCTATGGTTATACAGCCCAAAAAGTAATGCAGACTACAATTGTCGAATAAATAAATATGATGACAAATGGAAGAATTGAAGAAATATGGATGTTCAAATATAGGCAAAATGGTGAATGTTACACAGTGTGTAAGTGGCCACTTAAACCAGCCAATGACAGGTCTTAAGCCCTGTAAATGCCTAGACTTCCATATTCCCTTATTTAAGGTATTCTCCATACCTGTTGTAATTTGTTAAAAAAATATGAGTTTTTCAACTTAATGTATTTTTTTATTTAAAAATAAATATTCCGCAGAACTGTATTCTTTCCCAGTTTTAAGAATAACCCTTTTCGTACTATTTATCAAATTGTTTTGTATACGTATAAAAACTTAATAAAAAACAGTTACGCATCAAATTAGTTATAAGTTCGAAAATTATCATTGATAAAAATTATAAATAATGTAACTCTACCCATTTTAATATCCATCGTCTTTTTGGGTTATCCCGCGTAGGTTGGATTCGATTCGACGTTTCGACTACCATTGCAGGAGCTATCTTCGGGGTAACAGGGTACATATTAATAACAGAAACCGTGAAAATCTACGCATGTATTTATTTAAAAATTACATCAGGGATGGAAAATACCTTAAAGAAGGGAAAATGGAAGTCTTGGCATGTACAGGGCTTATGACCTGTCATTGGCAGGTTGAAGTGGTCACTTTATATTCACATCAATTTATTATTCATACTTATTTTACATTCATATTAATTAAAATTAATAATAATGAAAGAGGTCGCGAACTCATAAAACAGATGTCCAAAGTTCAAACCCCACTCTACTTTAACTTGATTACTATTTTCTAATTATTAGTTGTTTACAATTCGTTTAAAATAGCCTCAAAATTATAATACTCGGGAAAATCATAAGAACGAACATATTTCCGCCTCCAAAACCGCCTCGCATTACTCTTAACCTTTAAAAATATAATTATAATATTAGTATATCACCAAACATGATGCGTTAAATTATTTTTAAATTTTGCAACAGAGAGGGAAAACCTTTTTTAGAGGGGTATATGGAAGTCTAGGCATTTACATATTTATTTCGACGGCTTACGGCTTTCAAAAAGTATGAAATAATAATTAAAAACAATTATAATGAAACAAAATACAAAACACCTGTACGCAAGTGAACAAAATGTGGAAACATAAATTAAAATCAGCAGAAAATAAAGAAATAACAAAGGAAAATTTAACATGATGCGGGTGCGGTATGTGGTGGGCAAGCTGCTTCATTAAACATTTATAGTTTAGCTCTTCAATTGGAATGTTTAATTTAAAATTCATGAATCTTAAAATTAATCTTATGACCTGTCGTTAGCTTTAGTGGCCACTTTACACACCGTGTAACATTTACTATTGTTCCATATTTCCATTTTGTTATTATACAGATCATAGGTCGATTCACATGAAACAGTGACGTCATTCAAAGTAGTGCGTTTTTATTAAAATATTTTTATTATTTTTCCGTACATTTTCAAGAAACTTTGCACTACAATTTAATGTTTTAATTTTTACCCCGCCCAAGAAAACATTTTTGTATCCAATTTCCCGTAGAGTTGAAGTTCCTCATTGTAACAGAGACGTTGAGGGGGACTAGGGTAGAGAAATCGTTTATATTTATTTATTGCATGCACTTTTCTGCCCTAGATTTTGACTAAAACCACATGGCTGACAGAAAGTTCCCCAGGACAGTTACGGCTGGATATGGGTTTTCTCCCTCAATACGTGATGGTTTGTTTTGTTTGTGTAAAATTTTATCAATAGCAATATACGAGAACATCGTTTATCAAAATGCCTGAAAAAGTTTGTCAAAGACTAATATTGAAATAACATAAGCACTATACTCAAAACTGGTCTCGAACTTTTTTTAAATCAAGTTATAAAGAAGGCATTTTTTGTATTAAATTTAATAAAAACAAAGTTGGTTAGTCTTTAAGTAGTCCCAAATTCCAAGAAATCTCTTAAATATTACTGAATCAGTTAAAAAATAAGGGATCGTATTATCAGTAGCATCACTTTTCCCGAAAAAGAAATAAGTTAAGTTAATATTGCTTGCTTTTAAAAGTAAGAAAGTAAACGGAACAAAATTCTTTACCAAGTAATTAAATCATAATGAGGATTTATTACTTGGAGAATATGACTTGGGGTTCTCAAAACAAACAAAGTTGCTACCAGAAAAATAAAAGAAGAAAGAAAACTTATATTAATCTTCGATTCAATTAATTAGATACTTATTTATTTGATCAACAATATTTTAAGTCTTTCCAAATTTTCGTTTACAAGAACTGGATTCAACCCCCTTGGGAGTTATCATTATTATTATTTTTTCTAACTTGTTTATAAAAATATAAATTTTGTGATATTTCATGTGTGGCTGTGATATCACACTAGTCTACACACGATACAAGACTTGATATACGAGTAACTCTCTTATTTTTTTTAAATTACGAAGTCGTTTTTTGTGATCTTATAGTTCCTATTTTCACACCGGACTTGGAGAGTAAAATTTGTACGACTAAGCTGGATTTTTATACAAAAAAGATTCATTTGACCTTGCTTCGCGAATATTTAATGTCCGCCAATACAACAATAAACCTGCATAAGAGAGAGCACGAAGATAAAACTCAAAATAAAAGAGACAGAGACATTGTTTAAGGCCAGTATTTGTGTGAAACATATTCACTCGGTTATTAACATTGATAGAAGACGCACGCATCAAAAATGAGCGGCGTATTAATGATTTTTGTTTATTCAAGGTTAAATTGAAACAGGACTAAATTATATGTTATTTGAAGAAATTAAAGAAAAGGAATTATTAAGCAGTAAGCAGTCTGAACTTTAAAATATTCCGTCTTCTGCTTGTGGTAACACGATGTTACATCATCACGAATTATTTACCACAGTATTTTAAGAGTTATGAATGATTTGATATATTTTGAACAAAAAATAAAAAAAGAAAACTGTTTGTTTTACATTTGGTTAGACAATTTACTATTATGGGCGCTTTATTCTAAACTAAAATATGATAAAAAAAGTAATATTTAAACTCAATTTTATGACTGTCCTACTATTATTATTATACCATAAAAAATTTCAAATTTAGAAAAGTTTAAGAATCCATTTATTTGTTCTGTCTGTGTTATGGTCAGCGCGTTTGCCTACCATGCAAGAGGTCCTCGGTTCGATTCCCGACATGGTTAATATGAAATATTTATTCAAAGGGGTTATCTAAAACATTTAAGTTTGTACGTGAAAATTCTTGATGGAAGTTTATTGTAATGTATTATAGAAATAAAAGACGAGTGATACTTTGATCCACACATTTAAGGATATCCAGTCACCGGTTTTATCGCTTTCGTGACATCTTCGAGACTGGTCTATTCAATGACGACTGACAAAGGAGAGAGCCACCCTATCTGGCCGAGGAATTATTTTTTTAGATTTTTTTTTTTAAAAACATTGAAAATCATCTGTAGATATTTATCAAAATTTAAAAATATTAATACACATCATGAACTGTAGAAGAAAATACTAGTAGTCTCGAAGATGTAACGAAAGCGATGAAACCGGTAACTGGATATTCCAAATTTGTGGATTTAAGTATCACTCGTCTTTTATTTCTATAAAAAATTACAATGAATTTCCATCAAGAATTTTCACTTACAAACTTTAATGTTTTTGAAAAAATGGTATTTTCAAATTAATATTATAATAAAAATTAAATAAGCGTATGTGTATTAGATAATAATGGTACACATATTAAAAATACAAATTTCGGAAAGAATATAAGACAATATTAATACACATCAAGAACAGAGAAAAAATGCTTGAAAAAGATAGTTTAAGAATATATATATATAGGGTTTTAAAAGGGTTCTCTCGTTACTAGAACGAAGAGATTGCCCATCTATGATAGAGGTTGGAAGAGCTCTCTCAGATAAACTGACGAAGTGTGATTTTTTAAATATTGTGTAGAAAAATAAATTGTTTCTCTTAAAAAAAGAATTTGTTTCGGAGTACATCATGGTACATATAAAATCATGAGTAATCATTATTTTATGTGTTTATTTTGAAAAATGTCCACTTATAAATTACTTAAAAAAAGAAAAGACGTGCCTTTGATGGGTGTTTAAGTCGCATCTCATATAAATTATATACTTTAATAACATAAAGTAAAATTAATTTCTTAAATTATTGTAAACCAAAAAAGGGAATTTTATTATAGACACAAAAATAGTCATTTAAATATGAATCCAGTTTAAAATTTAAAAATATTATGGTGATTTAAATTATTTTTTTTTTAAATATTTCTTAAACAATTGATAAACATGGCATAAAAACCTTGCTTTCTGATCAAATAAAGTTATCAATTAATTAATGTATTGTGTATAAGAATAAGTTCATTAGCTGTCATTATTATCGGATCGGAATGAAAGGTTATTCAGTCATTTTCATGAATTGTAGAAACTTATATTTGACAGCTTTGAAAACGTTTATTTTACCAAATGACTTAGGATCCATTGCTTTTATTCCAGCTAAGCAAATTTTGTATCTGTTAATCTATTTCTTACAAAGACATGAAACATACTTGGGAAATTAAAACTGTCATATTTAACAGTGTTCGACAAGATTTCACAATAAGTGCAATTGAAGTGTATGAGGTTCTTCTACAAGCATTTCGTCACAATTATCTGATTTACTAGATGAATCACTTCACCGTTACCGTTCGAGGACAAAACTTCACATTTATTTCGCACATTTTTAAAAGAAAATACTTAAGGAGAAAAAAATATATTAAAATATTAAGACTCGTTTATACAAGTCGTAATATATTTGTTGTTGAGGCTAAATCCTCAGTTTCCACAATTTACAATCGCTTGGTAAATCTGTTCTGAAAATACTGGCTATAATGCTTTTAAGGATATTTAACTTTATATTATCCATTGTATAGTGTTCCAAAACATATTTTGTAACGGTTAGAAGCAGCCCAAATTTTCATAAGAGCTTTTTCTAGTGTTTGAGCAAAATATTTTTTCTAGGCCCTGTCTCAAAACTTTTATTGATAATTTTGAATCATGTCGCTCGCATAGATGCAAAAAAATCATCAATTTCAACTTATTTTAGAATACTTCTTATCATTCGTTAAAAAAAAAATGCAAACAATCATAATAATGGACATTCATTACTTTTATAATAAAATAAAAATTTGAAAAACTAACACTTACAGAGTTTTAAAAAAAAAGCTTTACGATTCCACTACTAATTTCTAGGAATTTTTTTTTACATTTTGTATTCAAAGCATATTTTGTATACCATGTAGAGAAAACTTCAAAGTTATTGAGAAAAATATGAACAGCATATCCACTGATCAAAGTCACCTTGCGATTCAAATATTGCCCCATTTTACTATAGCTACTGGCTTCAAGGTTGGCGAGAGAGGGGAAAAAAAGCATAGACAAAAATACGGATCGTTTTAACTTGTATTAATGTCATTACCAGCATTAAAATAAAAGCATGGTTCGTAGTGTACTATTAGGAAGATTTGTGTGATTTTATTCAGTACCAACCAAACAAAATGGCTTTTCTGAGACATTAAATATTGTAAACAAAATGTATGAATGATATTATTGATTATCGGGACATTTATAAACACTAGAAGAGTCTTTGAAAAATTATTTATATGTACAATATGAAAAATCCAATATTCCTCCCGAATGATAATACCCTATTCCAGGATATCACGTTTATCTTTTGTATAAAGACAAGGTAATTAGTCTGAAGCTCCGGGTGTCAGTCCAAAAGAAGTAAAATACTGCATTAGGGGGATCCAAAAGCCAACAACTATCACAACTGCTGGAGGGTAGTGTCGTCGGCCCAGGTAACCCCAGTGAGGTCACATTGGTTTTATTATTAATCATTGTTTACAATGTGAAAAAAAAGAATAAAATCAATGAATACTCAAGAGAGAGATGAATGTTACACAGTGTGAAAAAAGTCCACATTAACCAGCCAGTGATAAGCCATAAGCTATGTGAATGCCTAGATTTGCAATTTTTTTTTTATTTTATTGAAATAAACGGCACTTAGTGCCTTTTACATATTAGGTACAAATACAATTATATGTACATACATGTAAGCATAATTATAAGTAATACAGAGCATTTAAAACAATATTATTAATTTAGAAAGTCTAAGAAATATAAACTATATAAAAGAATAAAATATTACCAGTTGTAGAATTATGGATAAAAAAAGATAATTTGGTATTAGAAATACTTTGAACCAGTTAAAAAAATAACTAAGAAGTAATTTTGAATAACATTAAAAAAATATATATATGTGTATTATTATTGAAAACTAATATTTAGGTAAATAGTATATGTTTATGTATAAAAATATATAATGATGTAAAAAAAATGATAAAGAGAAATATTTTTTACTTATAAATTAATTAAGAAAAGAAACGAAAAAAGGAAAAAAACACTAATAAAGAAGTTTAAAACAAATTTTTAACAAAAGTAACAAATAGTTACCTAGAACTATTACCAATAAAATAAAGAAGAAGAGCCGTTCTATATGTAATAAATTTCATGTGAATTGAGTCACCAATGTCCTGGTACTTATTGCCTAGAGAGTGAAGTCTATTGATGACTGCATTTTTACCATATGATGTCGAAGTATTGTTGCCACAGTATTGGTAGGTTTGCCGAGTTGTCCTTTTTGGTACATTAAAACTAATAAGTGATAAAAGTGCAGGGGTGTCAAACATGGAATGGATTATTTTATATAAATTTAATAAATCAGTTATAACTCTCCTGTCACTTAGTCTTAATAATTTCAAAATAAACAGTAACAAATCATAATTTAAAAATTCAATACCAACACTTAATTTAAAATTTATAAATCGTAAAAACTTATTTTGGACCTTTTCAATACAATATTGGTGCCTAGAATAATGAGGAACCCAGATTGTAGAGTTGTACTCCAAAATGCTTCTTACAAGTGACGTGTACATTATTTTAAGTACACCAATATCTTTGAAATATTTAGTAGTTCTGATAATGAAACCCAACATTCTTAGAGATCTATTACTAATGCTATTAATGTGACCAATAAATGATAATTTGGTATCGAAAATAACACCTAAATCACGTATTTCGGAAACGGATACAAGTTCAGAATTGCCAATAGAATTATTAAACATTATTTATTTATTTATTTATTTATTATCATTATATTACATACACAAAATTAAAATTTATGTAAAGTTGCTTTGACTGTCTAACTAGGGCTATTTACCCCGTTCTAAAACAGTCAAAAAAATATAAAAAACAGTAATCAATTTATAGAAACAGTTATAAAGATACAGAACAAAGTGAAAAACAAAGTAAAAAATGGAGTAAAAACATGGTAAAAAATGTAGTAAAAACATAGTAAAATTGTAGTAAAAACATAGTAAAATTGTAGTAAAAACATAGTAAAATTGTAGTAAAAACATAGTAAAAATGTAGTAAAAACATAGTAAAAATGTAGTAAAAAAAATGTAGCAAAAAAAATAAATTATTAAAACAAAGTAATAAATGCAGTAAAAACATAAAAACAGAATACATAGTAAGAAACATATTTAAAGTCATAATAAAAAAATGAATGTATGTTGTATAGCAAAAAGCGTATTTAAAGAAAGAAAAGAAAAAAACAGCATATTAAAAAATAAAGTAAAAGATGTGATAAAAATTTAAAAAAATAAATACATAGTTAAAACAAGTTAAAAAGTCATGAGGATCTTAAAAATTAAATCAGCAAAAAAATTAAATCAGCAAAAAACTAAAAATATATATTAACAATTTAAATTAAAACATGTGTTGGCCATCTAACAGCCGCCATTAACCCCTCAGACTCCCTGCGACCAATTTCTCCAAGGAAAGTAGTCAGCAACCTCTTTAGCTTGTGGTTCTTGCAACATTTCCATGACTCTGGCATTATATTATAAAGCTTTTGTCCTATGTAGGAGTATTGTCTCTGTGCTAAGGAAGTTCTAACTATTTGTCGAGAAATCAGATCGTTACTGGAACTCCGAGTCTCATATTGATAGGCAACTGATGGATGTATATCTCTGTTAATGTGAGTGACCACCACTGCTCTCAGTAAATATTGCTGTCTTATATCAAGCACTGCAAACTCCTTGAATAAAGAATCACTCTGATATCTAAAAGGCTTTTTTAGAATGGTTCTTATCAATGACTTCTGTGCTTTTGCTGCTGGGTCCAACTCTGTCTTGGTACAGCTACCCCAAGCAATTACACCGTACGTCATGATAGAGTTTGCCAGTGCAAAGTAGAAGCATTTTAAGTCTCTGGGTCTTAGTATATTCCTTAGAGGTAGAAAAAAATGTATCAAGCGTTTAATCTTATATGAAATCGTTTCAATTTGAAAATTCCACCTTAGAAACCTATCAATTTTAATACCTAGGTATTTGATGTTTGTGACCGATTCCAACTGTACACAATTACAGTTTAATTCACCGTGGCATTGGTGCAGCTGTAAATCGTAATTGGCACGTGGTTGCCCTGCCAAAGTTATGCTAAAGCAAATATATTTTGTTTTTTCTGAATTCAAAGTAAGCAAATTGTTATTCAACCATTTTTTAATCCTTGTCAGATCAGTACTTGCTTTTTTATGGAGCTCGAACCAATTTGAGGCATTGTAAACAATAGCTGTATCATCAGCAAAGGAAAACAACTTGCCCAAAGACTCTCTCGTACAGAGATCATCAATATATACCAAGAACAGTAGTGGTCCCAATGTGCTACCCTGAGGAACTCCAAAATTAAGATTAGCAGGGCAGCTTATAGTGTCGTTCACCCTAACTCTTTGGACTCTATTGGTCAAATAGCTTTCAAACCAATTGTGTAGGTTTCCTGCTATACCCAAATTTTCTAGTCTCTTTAAGATAATTTTGAAGGAAATCGTATCGAAAGCCTTAGCTAAGTCCAAAAATATTGCCATACATTTTTTACCACCATCGAGATGTTTAGTAATTTCTTGGGTTAGGTTTGCTATCGCGTTTTCCGTACCCATGCCCTTTCTAAAACCATATTGATTATCAGAGAGAAGGTTATTATTTTCAATGAAATAGCTTAGTCTAGCTTTGGCAATTTTTTCAATTATTTTAGAGATTGTGTTTAGTAAAGAGATAGGTCTGTAGTTTTGAATTAGATTTTTCTCACCATTTTTATACAAAGGTATCACAATTGACTCCTTTAGGTGTTTAGGAAATACTCCACATTTAAAACTAAGATTAAAAATATATGTTAGTGGTTTTGCTACATCATGTTTTAACAATTTTATTAATTTGGATGTGATTTTATCTGGGCCCATAGATTTACTCTGTTTTAGGCAGTCAATGGTTTTTATTATTTCATCAGTCGTTGTTTTTATAGAATCTAGTTTTTGTAGTGGTGAAGTAGAAGGTATATTATTAAAAAGAGTATCTTCGTTAGATTTTGTTTCTTTCAGAATCTTTTCAGATAAGGATTCACCAACGGAAGTAAAATATTTGTTTGCATAATTTGATATTATTTGGGTATCTGAAGTTGTTGTTTTATTATCTAGATCAATTTTGTGTAAAAATGATGTTTTGTTCTTTGTTGTTTTAGTAATCTCTTTAGCTATTTTCCACACATGACTTGGATTAAAATTATTATTATCGTAGATGAGTTGTCTATAGTATTTTTCTTTGGCTAATCTTATATATTTTTTACAATTATTTCTGTAGTTTTTATATTCTTGTTGTACGGTAATATCATGTGGATGTTTTTTAGCTTTTTGGTGTAGTACATTACGTTTGTGAATAGATTTGACAAGAGCATGGGTGATCCAAGGAGTTAATTTTAGTTTCTTATGTGGAACAAACTTGAGAGCGGTATGTTTACAAATGTAGTGGTTAAAGGTTTGAGCAAACACATCCATTGCTTTATCAACATCTGTCTCCGTGTAAACGTTTTCCCATTGTTCTCTTTGAAAATCATTAAGAAAACTAGAGTAATTCAATGTCGATATGCAAGATATCTTTTCTCTAGTTGGAAGATTTATAGATTTGATACAAATCGCAATAGAGTGGTGATCTGTTATATCAGAGTGAATAATAAAAGTATCGAAGTTTGAAATGTGTTTGGTAATAACATGGTCAATACATGATTTGCTCTCACCTCGCTCCCTTGTGGGGGAGTCTAAGGTTAGATTCAATCCATGTTCCGCAAGGAAGCATTCATAATCGTTAGCTTGACTGTGTTTATTAAGTATGGTATTGATATTGGTATCTCCAATAACGACCTGACTTCTTGTATTATTCATATCCTTTAAGATAACATCGAGGGAGTCTAGAAATGGATCAATGTTTTGAAAAGATGGTGACCTGTAAATAGCCAACAATGAAAAATTTTGATCTATGGTAACCTTTAAACAATCTGCTTGCATTAATATAATTTCTTCTACATTAACATGTAATCCTAATTTGACATACACGACTACGCCAGAACATTTGTTTATATATTTTTTTGTGTGATATTCGCTGTATTTGTTTATGTTTCTGGGTAAGTAGTGTAGATCCAACCAGCATTCAGATAAAATAATAATATCAAATTCACATGAGAGGTTGTTTAGAAAAATCAGAAAGATATCCAAATTCGACATACTTCTTATATTTTGGTGAACAATCTTTAAGTTATATTTGTTCCAGTCCCATTTATTCAGTTGGGTTAATTTCATCAATAATTATATTGTTATGTTCGTAATGTAAGTTGCAATTATTGGAAACTTAGTCCTGTGAAATCTCATGATTTGGCATTTTTTTACATTTAGTTTGAGTTTATTTGTTGAGCACCACGAAAATAGTTTATTTAAGTTATGTTGGATAGTAATACAATCATCAATAGTGTTAATTACTCTAAAAATTTTCATGTCGTCAGCAAACAACAAAACTTCGACACCATCAAATATGTCAACAATATCGTTGATAAAATAGTTAAAAAGTATCGGACCCAAATGGGATCCTTGCGGGACTCCACTAGTCGACTCAATGGTACTGGATGTGGTGTCACAAATTTTTACTGCCAATGATCTACCACTTAGGTAACTCTGAAAGAATTATAAAATCGATCCACAGAAACCCAACTTGGATAACTTATCGATCATGATTCTATGGTTCACCTTATCAAACGCTTTGGAGAAATCTGTATACACTGAATCCACTTGTTTACGTAAATTAAAAGAGTTCATAATAACATTTTCATATATAATAAGATTAGTCAGTGTTGATTTTGAAGGCATAAAACCGTGTTGATTTGGAATTATTATTTGATTGACAATTGAAGACATTTTTTGCAAAATTATTTTTTCGAAGAGCTTTGGTATTGCAGATTGTATACAAATCGGTCTATAATCATTTCTCAAAAATGTTTCCCCTTTTTGTTGTGCTTAATTTTTATTGGAATTATTGGAGAACTAACCAAATACTATAAAGTTGTTTTTTTACTGATATTTTCGACGGTAAAAATACGTGGGAGCGACACGCGCGCACCAAACAAGTATCTAATGTCATGTATGTCATCGTTCACAAGAAAATAATGCGGTCTTGAGGAGATTACCTGCCCATCTAGCTCTAGAACAATGACTCGGCCCATTGTCCTGTCGTCCAAATTTCTTTCTGATACCGTCAAGTAGTAAATTTTTATTTTTTATACTTTTAACTCCTATAAGGCTGAACATATTTTGATCCTACCTTCATTTTTACTTATTCAAATTGTTGCTGTCCTACCGTCGTGTAAACAAGTCATTGTGTCAAGTGTTACGCTAATAAGTCTTTATCATATACCTGCATCTGCATACTTCTGACTTAAATTCCCAAAAACTAATATGCCTTATACATACATCTCGTCAACATTTACATGATACCAGTATCTATGCAACCGATAATTGTGCGTTTAGGTGTGTATAGGAAACATAAACGGAAGAAGATTAAAGTAAGTACAATTTTGATACATTCCATATCATTCCATCTGTTTTCAGTGCCCACAATTCCTCTTTCCTCTCTTACTCATATAGTCTTCACGGGGATCGACTGTGGAATCATCTCCCATCAACTATTAAAGCTGCAGTTTCTCTGTTTAAATCACGTCTGAAGAAACATCTCCTTTCTCTTCCTTAATGTCTCCTCCTTTCCTCTTTCCACTTTACTCCTTTTTTTCCCATGAAGTTTTTGTATTGATTTTAAGTAATTTGTGTACATATACAGTTATTTCTATTTTTGCATTCCTTTTTTTATTTTTTTTATTTTGAATAGGTTTTGCAACTCGAATTATAATTTTTATTTGATTATTTTATTCGTTTGTTAGAAGAAATTGCCATTTGGAAATAAGCCCGCCAACGTTCAACTAACGTTATGTACAAAAAGGTAAATATATTTTTTTATAAAGGTAATGAGCTAAACAAACATATGTTCTTTCTTTAAAAAAAACAAAATTTGTAAAATTTTGGGGTGCAAAAAACGGGAATACGAGACCTCGATTTGTCGATTTTAGTTATGCATACTCAGTCCGACGTGCCGTTTTCTATTTTGCACAATATTTGGGAAAGCAAGTGCGAGAGAGTGTAAAAAAAATACACAAATACCTATTCATCAAACGGCTCTTTGCCGTATATCCTCTTAACAAAACTTTCCTACCAACCTCACTATACTTTTCGGAAAATATAATATCTGCCTCCAGCAATCAGGCCAATAACTTTGTTAAATAAATAACTTTTTCCCTCTTGCAGCTCGTTTTATAGATATTATCTGTCCAGTGTGGCTCTAATGGCCAGCCAAATTAGGCAGGGTGTTGTATTTGCCAAAAAACTACCAATTATGGCGTGCAATGTGACCTCTGAAGTTTAGTGAGTAATAGAAGCGTTTTCTAACAACTCTACGAAAATGTTTTCTGTACATCTAATACTTTTTTCTTCTTAAATCTTTATTAAAAAAATAACTTTTTATGTCACACTTATTCTTTTTTTTTAAAAATATTTATACATTTTATCATAAATACAATTTTATTTTATTTTCCTAGCTAACAAGGGTACATACCCGTTCCAACCATTTACATTTTATTAATAATATTTAAAGTATTGACATTGTTTTATTTAAATTATTTATTGACAATTCTTGATGGAATTCAATTGCAATGATGTAATAACTTATATGTTAATATAAAATCATTCATTTAAAAATACTTGGTACACTTCCACTTATTTATTTGACCAATTAGCGCTTTCACCCTTTAATGGGCATCTTCAGGCTGATGAATATTATACAGTGTTAAGATAAATTGTAAAAAATTAAATATTATTTTAAGTGTAGATACATTTAAAAATTTGTTGAAAATATACAATACGCAATATTTCAATGGAACAGAGTGAGACAAATTATTTAAACATGTGTTGGCGGTGTACTTTAAGAGAAGATTCTATTATGTGAAAAATATTTGAAATTAAGTATCGTATCAGTTTATTGCGAATTGCTTAAAATAAAGAAAGATGGATTTTGCCGGGTTTGCAAATAGTACCCTCATGTGTTCATTATACTTGAGTAAAAATCCTCAGCGTTTTTGCCAATGCAAGACATTTATTTTAGTGGAAATATAAATCGGTAAAAAATGATATTTTAATGGATGAAAATATTAATATTACACAGGTAAAGTGAAAAGATCCAATTGTTTACTACAGTAATTCCAGCTTGAAATTTAATTTAATATCAAAATTGGGAACATCCACACCGTACTCTATTTCAACATTAGTAGCTAAATCCGATGTGTGCATTTTTCCATTCAGAAGGTAGCAAAATTATAATATAAACTTTTTCGTTCGGAAAATTCGATTATGCTTCTTTGACTACTGAAGATAACTTTGCTCATTTCCCATTGTAATTAGAGCCAAAACGTCGAGAACCTGATGCCTTGTAAAGTAGGCAAGTATGGTTAAGGCTCTCGGGATGCATCCGCGGTATATGGCCCAGCCAACAATATTGCCTCCGCGAAGATAGTAATTACATAATTTTCCTTTTTTTGACTAGTTATACTTTACTTCAATACTTCGTACGTCATATATTCAATCTTATTTTTAAAACATTCATAAAATAATTTAATAAAATAACACAAAGGCAAAACAATTGTTACAGTTCAATTATTAAAAAATCATTTCGCTTCCGGATGGATAAATACATAATACACGTCTATCTTGCCATTTTGAGAGCATATATTTTTTTTTTAGGAAAAAGCGATTTTATTTTCATAAAACAATATGGGAATTACTGGAATACAAAATAAAGTTATCTGCTTTTTATTATCTTTTATAATAAAAAAAATAGGTAAGGTAACTTTGAATACATCAAAGTAATAATAACCAAAAAATAAAACGGTTAAACCAATTGTTTAAGAAAACACATTTTAATTTGCAATAATTATTTACAGCTTGCTACATCTCTCTAAGCACCGAACCAATTGATTTGAGTTGGTTTAACAAGTATTCAAAGGGTTGTTAAGAGGTTGTTACACACGATCGTTACTAAGGGGAATTAAATCGCTGTTTACTATACCTGGACGCAAAGGGTGCCCTACCTAGAAACAATCATGAATCACTTTTAAAATTCAAAAAAACTAACGGTCCCAGTTAATAAAAAAAAATACAATTTTAATTTTGGCGGTGGGTTTAATCAAAATTAAAAACAAAGCTTTAAAATCCCTTTCCAACCTCATTGAATCCATCTCCTGTAAGAAAATGCATTGGTTCGTTATTCAATCGTTTGTTACAAACGAAAAAAGATACGTGTTTTATTATAACTATCATTTTTTACCATACATACATATATTTTTTTTAAACAAACAAACCATCACGCCGTTTCACCGTAAGGGTAGGTAGAGAGGCTGGAACGCCATATCACTTTTTCTTCACATTCAAACCTAGCTTCCCATACATTCATACATCTTTTCGTGCTCGCGTGCCGATTATTACGACTTTTGAGATATCCATCTTCAAGTATTTGTTGAATTTTATCATGCGATGTCTTTCTCGGCCTTGCTCTATTTCTGCATCCATCAACATTCGCATTGTAAATATATTTATCCATTCTTTCATTCTTTCGCTGTCTATTCGCTTTTCATATCCAAGCTAACGTAGAGCTACTTTCTTGATATTGATTTTTTTATTTTATTTTTATTTTATTTTTATTTTATTTTATTTAATTTAGTTTAATTTTATTTTATTTTATTTTATTTTATTTTATTTTATTTAATTATATTTTATTTTATTTTATTTTATCTTATTTAATTAAATTAAATTAAATTTTATTTTATTTTATTTTATTTTATTATATTTTATTGTATTTTATTTTATTTTATTTTATTTTATTTTATTTTATTTTATTTTATTTTATTTTATTTTATTTTATTTTATTTTATTTTATTTTATTTTATTTTATTTTATTTTATTTTATTTTATTTTATTTTATTTTATTTGTGATTTTGGCATCTATTAGATAACAGTAGGTTGAAATATGCTAACAATCATACAGTAATCATTCATAATGTAGAAAAAAAAGTTCACATAATTGTGTGTGCGACATTTGTGTTCATGTGTGTATATGTGCGTATGTAAAAGGGAACGTGTGAAAGTAAGAAAAGCGTATGTATCTTAAATATTTCATTTATTGGGAAGAAGGGATAGAAGACGGCTCGGTAAGTAGTTGGATTGTAATTTAATGCATTCAAAACCTTAAATACTTAAAAATATTTTTATTTTAATACTGTTATATGACGCTTTGATTATGTTTAAAAAATACGGTTAATTTCAAAACCTTTTAGTGTTATTAATCACTTATTATTCATTTTTCCGACCGGTTTCAAAGCTACGCAAGCTTCTTTACCAAGGTATAATTAACTAATGAATCTTACCTTATTTTATTTCAACAGTGATTACTAAATATTACATCAAAACACATAATAATCACAAAGTTATTGCTTCAAATATATATTTAAAAAAAACTTTTAGTGCTATTTCTCTTCATCTCCAAACCATGAAATAATATTTAAAGTACTTTTCAGATAATCTCTGTTGCAATCATTTTTTTTCCATGTTCCCAACCATGTCACCAGAAGTCCAAATCTGCGATTTATTCAATCTTCAATTCAATCAAAGCACGTTTAGTTTTTATGCCCCAATGTCCAGAATGTGTAGATTAATCAACTCCTCAAGCAACTCGGAATTCTTTGAAATGGATCTTCCGGCTTTTTGTCGATCTCTTCGCCACTAAAACAGTGTGGAATGAAGATGGATTGGCGTGGTTGAGATTAAAATTTTATATGTTTATCGTGTTTATGAATATATTGTATACTATTATTTTATTGCCCTTTTTTGTCTTTGCTACATAGTTTTATGTCATTTTTGTTCAGTTTCTTGTACATATATATGTTTCTTCGTGTAACTGTTGTAATTGGCTTAAGCCGTATATATAATGAATAAATAATAACTGAATGTCGGGAAGCGATCTTCGAACTATATAAAGATATTTTGATTAGGTCCAAATGTTTACAGACAAGATTTAAATATTAAGATTGTTTTTTTTTCAACCTGTCACTGGCTGGTATATACAATGTTAGAACATCCATATTTTGGCAATTCAAAGTCAAAGAGCT
The DNA here is from genome assembly GCF_059751315.1 of Micrasema longulum. Lineage (NCBI taxonomy): Eukaryota > Metazoa > Arthropoda > Insecta > Trichoptera > Brachycentridae > Micrasema > Micrasema longulum. Next base: position 178,413 of record NW_028277545.1, read on the forward strand.
GAAACCTTCATTGATGTGGGAGGGATTTATTTAGGACAACTACGTACAGCATCGACTATTTAAATAAACCTGGAATACTAAGAACAATTTGAATTTTAATGAACAAATTTCCCAATAAACGAAATTATGCATTTTAGATATATTTTATTTCTAAGAAGTCTTTTATGTAAATTTGCAAAACTATTTATCAATTAAAATAAATAAAATAAAAAAATAAAAAAAAAACAAAGTTGTGTTATATCTACATTATTATAATGAATAACCACAAAGTTAGTGATTAAAATATATTTAATAAATGAAGTAAATTTTAATTGTAATTTACATTATTTAGATAAATTAATTAACTCTGACACCTTTCATACAAGTCACCAAAATATTCATTTCATTATCATACAATTAACACGGACTAAGTAATAGATACTGCTGATGGAATGTGTAAATGAGAATCAAGTTGTGGTTGGGTGGGTTCGAACGGTTGTGGTATAAATCTCTACATGAGAGAGTGCTGATATTATCCTTGGCTTTACCCGACCGAGTTTCTTCAGGGTATGCTTGGCTACAACAGTTTAGAGGCTAGAAGGAATGTGCATAAGAATACACATTTTTATCGATTGTTGCGCGGTATGATCGATAATCCTGAGATTATGAGGAGCATTGGTTTGTGTGTTCCTGATAATTACCTAAGACAGCGTCAGCATAGATTGTTTCATATTCCGATATACAGTACCAACCTGCCGATGGTTATGCCTGTTGGAAGAGCTACAGCTATGCTGAACAACATCGCTCTGAATGTTGATCTGATCCATGTATCCGAAGTGTTTTTCTGGAGCAGGATTCTCTTACTACTTTTACAAAAGCTTATTTAATGTATTTTATCTTGTTATAATGTGTATGCCTTAAATTTAAGTTTGTTATGTACAAGTTATTTTTAAAAAAATGAATTGAATTTTTTAAAATTAAACTTTGGAACTCTGATCCGCGACTCTAGCCATGGGACCACAACATGATTGATTTTTATTAAGAAATTATATATTTTAAGTTTTAGTACGAGACTACTTTCCAACTTTTCTATGCCAACCGATTTCGAGACGTTTCCATCTCTTCGTCAGGACACTAATTACTATTTACACTTACATGAAAATCTCACATCTTCACCGTAGTTGCGGCACAAAAATAAAAACTAACGTACTGATAGTACACATGCTGCTAGTAGCTAACTCTAATATTCCCTGACCATATTTATTGTGTAAACGAACAATACTGTTTTAAAACAGGGGAGAGGAGGAAGGCCTTTTCTGCACCTCCACACTGACTTTTCTTCATACAAACGTATTCCTGTATTTTCGCCCTGGATTATAGCACTTGAGAAGTGATTTTTTTTCACACCATATCTATCTGCCTGTATTGTTTTGTATTTTTTTACTGATACGCTTTCTTAAAAATCAACAAAATCGGTACAGTTTTAGTTTGCAGAAAAGGGGACATTAAAACTTCGATTTTCGCTATTCATAATCAGTTCAACGTGCAGTTGTCTTTTTCCCACAATATCGGAGAGGCGAGAAAATGACCGAAAAACTTTGTTCAAATACCAATTCATAAAATTGTCTGGGACCGTATATCCTTTCAACCACAAGATAGACAAAACCAACGAATAAGTATCGTAAAATCTCGATACAAACACACTACATACATTATCGATCGATTAATTATTATTGACTACGTGGGTGCAAATCTTGGCACCTTACCAAAGCTCAGAACAACAAACTTCTGAATTTTGAGAGTAAGTGCTTGAGGAGAATATAAGGCATAAGGTGATTCGATTTTATAACTAACATTGAAGTGCGAGAACGGACGCAGCAGCCTCCTATAGCAAACATCATAAGGATGAGCTCTTGCCGTTCTGAAAGGCCGTCGACGACGGTCTTTCGACTTTATTCAGTGGAACTAAGTGGCGTTGGACTAACGTGGGAGGAGGCGAGAATGCTGGCTGGCGATAGGGTCTTCTGGAGGCAACTGGTGATGCCCACATACTTCACCTGAACGGATGTGGAAAAAAAGAAGACTTTTATGGCATAAAAAGCGAAAAAACATTTTATTTGCAGTCTAGCTAAAAGGTTTTAAAAATATATATACTGTATTGGGACCCTTTTATTCACATTTTAATTGCCTAATGGGACTCGTAAAAATATTGTATCTACGCCTACCCCTGTGTCGCGGAAATCATTATTTTGTATTTTAAGAAGTAAAACTTTAATAGTAAATAAGTTTTCAGTAACCAATCTTCATTTCATTTCTGATTTTACTAATGTCTGGTACAATCAAAACTCTTTATAAATCACATTGAATCAGTCCAACATCGCTTGCTTCGAAAAGTAGCGTGGATGCTTGGACTAAAGAGAGGTAATTATTTTTATGCTGATATAGAGTCAATGTTAAATATTTAAAAACGTAGAACTAATATTCATTCCATATTCGGCATACTAAATAGTATAATCGATGTTCCATCATTACTGGGACAAGTAAAATTCAATATTTCGACTCGTAGGTTGAGAAACAGAGAAGTACTGTTCAGCGATCAGCATAGAACAAACTATTGCCTTTATTCTCCAATGGACCCGTCTTTGTCGTATTGTTAACTCAAAACAAGATCTAGACTTTTTTGTTTAGGGTTTACAACGATTCTTGACGTCTTGATGTCCCTTATGTTTATCAATGCTTCTTTTCTTTTTTTTTAACTATTCTTTTATTGTTATATTTAAACCCTATAAATAAATTAAAAAAATAAAATAAATTTCATAAATATTTATTCAAAATGTGCCACAAATTCGTTTCCAAACTTATTTATAAATGGAACCTTATTGTTTTGCTCCCATTTAACATTTGTAAATACTATTTGTTTCTGGCTTGAATTACCAAAAATGGTAAAAGCTAAAAAAAAATATAATCTAAATTTGGTGCAACAGAGAAGTAAAACATTTTTGAGAAGGGAGTGTGGAGGTAAAAGCATTTACAGGGCTTATGACCTGTCATTGGCTAGTTTAAGTGGCCACTTTACTTACACACTTCCAACTCTTCCTCAACTCTTCCATCTGAATGTTACACAGTATGTAAAGTGGCCGCTTAAACCAGCCAATGACAGGTCATAAGCCGTGTAAACGCCTCAAATTCCACATTCTCTTCCCAAAAATGTACTAATAATCCCTAAGGAGGAAATCCAGCCTGTCAGCAAACATTTGGTCATACTTAAAAAATAATATATATTGAGGCTATACTGACAGATTACAGATTATTTCAAATATTTTTTAATATTGGTGCAAAATGTTGATTTCAAATTTTATGCTATGCCTAGAAAGAAGATTACTCTTTGAAAGCTTTAAAAACAAAAAAAAAGGAAATTGGGGGATTAATAATGCGTTGAAAGAATAAAAAAGCTTTAAATGCGATTATCTCGGAACTTGTTTTAATGTATCATATTATTTTTTTTGGAATTGTTTTTTTGCTTTTCAAAAAGTGTTGCGTGTTTGTGAGAAATGGAATGACAGGGAACAAAGTACTTTAATATTTATGTGGGGTAAGATCCTTTTGTTTTAAGAGGTAAATGTAAATGGGTCAGTCAGTCACAATACTTGACATGTGAGATCCGTACAACATCCCAGTCAATAACCATTTTATTTGTTATATAGGCTTGAATCCCAACTGCCCGTGTGCTCTGTAGCTGCAGGACAGACAGGTGATAATCTTGCAAAGTATTTTTTTTCTAAATCATAAAAACATTATAGTAAGATTGAGAGTCGTAACCTGCACAGCTACGGAAATGGCTTAACTTATTTTCAAATGGACAGTCTTGAAATTAGAAGAAATACAATAGATCTCGGCCTCGATTAGTATGTGAAGATAAGGACGTCAAATCTACACCATTACGGTATAGTTGAAGATAAAATTCTCCCTACCGATTACGAAGATACACCCTCCATCCATCAAGTTTTGATGTAAGTACATCGGTTTGTACCGACGGGTCTAGAACCCGTCGATACGTCTGTTACGCATTGAAAGAGTTAAGAATTTAGTTCCTCCGAGCAATTTTTCCTTAATTATGATTTATTAAAAAATTTAATCGTTTTGAGGGTGGCAATTTTTTTCTTAAAAGCCTATTAAAAATATGAGTGAGAAATAAGTAAGTTTCGAAGTCGAATTAAATTCCGACATAACTGTCACTTTAATAAAACAAACGCCTAGATGTGAAAATAATGTCGCTAGGTTATGTCCTATTAACGAAAACGAGTATCGAGGTGTTAGAAAGCTACCACTCTAAAAAAATCAATTTACTATTATATTTTTTCCATCTGTTTTACTAAACGCATTAAAAATATGAAAAATTTTGTTCCAACAAGCAATTTTTCCTTTAATTACGATCAAATTTTCAATCGTCTGAGGTTGGCACTTTTTTTCTTAAAAGCCTATTAAAAGTATGAGAGAGAATTAAGTAAATTTTGAAGTCAAATTAAATTTCAACGTAACTGTCAGTTTTGAAAACACGCAGCTAGACGTAGTGGCTAGACTGGCTAGATGCTTCCCTATTTACATACAAGAGCATCTAGCCGTAAAATGTTACCACTGTTAAAAAAAATATTTAGTTTTAACATTTTTTCCATCTGCTTTACTATTTTTCTGAGTGTACATATCGATAGTCGGCCGTATAATCACTCAGAAGATAAATACAGACGATCGTTAAGCATACCGTCTTGGTAATTGTCAAAAGTAATTTAAAAATCGTTTTCAAGCGAGCATTTTTTCTTTCAGCCATCCACACTTACCATATGCCCCGAGAGACCCCTAAATTTGTCACCCCCCCTTTAATTTTTCCCTTTATAAGGCAGATTCCTAGCTCCCGAAGTCAGAGTTATCCGGGTCGTATTTTAACCTTTCTGCTTACTCTTGATACTTTTTGGTAAAGACACCTACTCAGGGCTCTTCTAGTGAACCAGCTTCCTTTCTTACCTGGAACTCTTTGGTACCAGGCTACGCCTTGGCTCTCATCCTGTACGGTCATTTTCTACTGTCAACCCTTGTCAACCTAGTCGCTTACCTTATTTTGCACAACCGGGATTTTTGGTCAGACATATATTTTGACTAATCCAAATCATAGTTATTGATTCCGAGTACCTACGCAGAGAAGTTCGAATGCTGGCTGTTAGGCCTTTTCGATAACTTCTGAATACGGTGCGAAACATCAAATTACTAGGAAGAGATAATTCGGCTGTCCGAGGCACCAAGTGTTTTGGCCACCTGGAGCCATAAATCAACTTCGTGTCTTCAACAATAACTCTACTGCCTCTCAATCTATAAAGTCAGTGCTTTTCAACCCGTGTAACTAACGATATTGTATATATTTAAATTCTTAGTGCTTAAATTGTATGTAATGATGTATGAATCGAAGCAATAAATACATTTGAAATATCACTGGACGTGTTATAACTTTAAATTTGAGTTAAAAAAAAAAGTATCCTATATGACTTTTCACCTCTCCGGCGATCACTAAGCAAAACATTTTCTAACACAAACAAGCAAACAAACCAACACACTTTCGCATTTAGGTATGTTTAAATATATATTAACACTTTGAGCACCGGCCGAATACATATTGAATTTACCCTGTGCCCGGCCAATTTTTGTGAAATTTCATACTTTGTGAAGGGTTTCTCAAAAGTGTCATAATTTTTATAAAAATACTTAAGTTAAATCAATTGAAACTTTTCAAATTTATTTGAAACAATTTAAAAAGTTATTTTTGTATGATAGTTTTGCCAACATTGGCCTTTATGGATAGCCACATTGCAATGTTCGTACATATACAGGGTCTCGCTCCTTTTTTTGTGCTTTGTATCCCGGAGCCGTGTAAACACGAGATTATAATATAATAACCACGCGTTGTGTGCCGGTCCCGTGTTTGCACGTAGTTTACAGCAGCAAAAAAGTACTAATAAAAGTCACAAGATGTCAATAAAATGCACTTCTTTAGACAGCTGATACACCGCGTTAAAACACGAGACCGGGACACAACGCGTGGTTATATAAGCACGTGTTTACACGGCTCCGGGATACAAAGTGTTAAAAATGGATAATTTGCATACCTATAACAATATTAACAAGTAAATAAAGTTGAAAACGTTAAAAACTAAAAATGTTAAAAACATATACTTAACTTTGAATCGGGTTGTGGTCCCGTGGCTAGTGTCTCGGACTCACGGATCAAAGCTCCGTGGTTCGAATTCTACTCTACCCCAACTTGATTCCCATTTTCTAATAGTGAGTTATTTACAACTTGTTGAAAATGGCCCTCAGAATTAAATATTTTAGAACAAAATTTAAGAATTTTAAGAAGATTTTTTTTTTTTTAATTCCTGTTATGTCTGTTTTGATACCGGTTGTTTCTGAAAAGGATATCATGAAACTGAGTTTGTTTTTTTATATTTGCTAACCTTGATAAAATTATTTACAATTTTCATTTTGACACGCTTAAAATAGTTTACATATTATTTGGCACTAGAAATATTTATTCGTCCATTTTTCTATTATATTAAGTAGACCCGATGAAACTGTATATTTTTATAGTGTTAGCGGGTTGAATCAAAATTATACTGCGTAAGAAAAATATTTATTCAAATACCAAAAAGTATTAATATCCACCTTTTAATAACGGGGGAAAAGGGAAATATGATAGAAACTTTAATTTTATAACCAAAGGTTCATAAAAATAAATTATTACTTGATATCATGTTGCAAGGAAATTTCATATTTTGATTATAACCGAAATGAGATTCTTCCATTTCAAGGCATTAATTAAATTAAGATTTTACTTTTTCTACACATTTTGTTGCGTAAAAAATTATCAACTACTTTAAATGTTTTGTTTTCATTCCACAGTTGGAGCTAATGGTGTTCACAAAGAGCCTCCATGCATCTCTGTCGGCTGCCAGCTCCTGTAAGTCCTCCCAAGTCAGGTTCGCGTCCCGTAGTTCTGACATAAACTGCCGACGAACAGCCAGCAGTGGACGTCGAGAACCTGATGCCTTGTAAAGTAAGCAAGCGTGGTTAAAGCTCTCAGGAGGCATCCGTAGTATATGGCCCAGTCTACCTTATCTCCACTTGGTGACAGTTGTCACCGGAGTTTGCTGCGTCCGTTATTTTATGACTTCATTCCTCACAAAGTCAAACCACCGCACACCCATATTCTTCTGAGACACCTACTCTCAAAACTCAGTATTTTGCTGTTTTGGGCCCTAGTGAGGTACCACGATTCGCATCCGTAGAGGAGAATAAGTGTTATGCAGGCGTTATATAGGCGGCATTTGGTTTTAATTGAGTAAATATCCGATCTCCAGACAGCCTTCATACCACTGAATGTTTTGAAAAAATAATAATTATATCTGCTTGTGTGTGTACGTTTTAAACTCTGTATTTAAAAACTCGTAAACTGGACGACACGGGCTTTAGACATTTTAGATGTATCGTTCCAGTCTACATAGCACGGTAAAAGGTAAAACCCGTAAGAATGGGTGGACATTTATACATTTTTTTTCATTTTGTTTTATTTATCACAAATTTTTCGAACGGAGATGATGGAGATAAGTCGGTCTCATAGTGCACTGGTTAGTGCGTTTACCTGCCAAAGGCTGTTGATCATACGATTTTTCAACTAATGTTTTCTTTTTAATCGCGCTATAATAAAAAAAACAAATAAACTCGCATCAGACAAAAACAATACTTTTAAAGGGTATTTCTGTTAAAAAATAAACTTAAAAATTTTAGTAACTAAAATATAATAGGGAACAAAATGCCGAACACTCCTCTAGTGGAACGGAAGGCCTGTTGACTACTGCCAACGGGCCGGCTTTTCTTGAAGAGTTTTAAGTTGTTTCCTCTCCACGTGAGCAAATGCTGAGAAGTTCCTGATTAGCCCACATTAATATATCCCTCCTGATCCCAATAGTTTAGATAAATTTTAAGATATTTAATTGCAGAAAAATCCAATTTTTGAAATTTAAACCTTGTATATTATAAGCAAGGTAAATAATAAAGCAACTCCCATTTAAAAAAAAAAAAAAAAGGCTGACAGGTACCAACGTTGAAAGGAGAAAGTCTAATTTACGTATCTGATTGGCCGCGGTTGGTGTCTTGTTGGGTTAGTATATTGGTGAGCCCGTTACTTGGTTTACCAGTGTCCATAGCAGGCAGATGGTCTTGCCATATTTTTATATGATTTCATTATCATTTATACTTTTCTGTTTCCTTGACAGCACAAGTGCAGAAGGAACTATATCCGTAATGCTGTCAGAACTCGTTTCGAAAGATGCTACTGTGATTCATCTTTTAAAAGGATTCTTACCAACGCATAAAGTATTTAAAAAATAATTTCGATAAACACAAATATTTTCCCCAGGCAGCTAAATAAAAAAATATTATATGCCAGATTTTTCATGGAAATTATTTACGCCAATATTTCCTGCACGACGTTATCATATAGGATATTAAATGTCGGCACATGCGATATTTTGTGCATTTCTTTATTTAGGAAACAAAATAAAACATTCACACATCGTGCATTGAATCAAAAAATAAAATAGATTTGGATGGCGTAAATAATTCACTTTGCTTAAAAACCTTACATAGGACATATTGTGCGATAAACAACGATATTTCACATTTACCAGGAATAAAGGTTGTTTACCAATATACTCTCATGTAAATAAAACCGGTAATATAATTTGAACGAGATAAATAAAAATCATTTGAAATCTATTTGCAGTTCACTTCCCACATTTTTCACCGTTTCAGTACATAGTTAAAGGACTCTTTTTTAGTCGGATAAATCCAATATAACATCGTCAAAAAAAATATTTGATTATATTTAAATGGAAAAATAATGGATCAATAATTTTAAAATGCAGACAAAGGTAAAGTATGAGAACATAAGTAATGTGGAAGACAAGACCATCAGTCGTGAGGTTGACAAGTCCGAACGCGTAGCCCGCTGCAACATCAGCTCGGTCAAGACATTAAACGCCGTGCATCGGTTGAACACATTACACTTCATCTTGGCATTCGGCGTCGTCCGGCCACCAGCTCTCCGCCAGCGTTCAATATTGTATCATTGAAAATAGCACACACATCTATTTGGACGTCAACCCTCCTTGCAATAGCCAATAATCCTTATTATCGAAATGTAAAAATTATATTTAAACAATTTTATTACAATAAAGAAATACCACTTTTTTGCAATTTGAAATTAATAAAAGTCTATGAAATACTATCAATTGTATATAAAAAAAATATAAAATTATAAATTAACATATTTTTTAAATCCCAATTTTTGATTTCTGCAAAAATGGCCCCGATTCATGTAAATTTGATACTTAATTTAGGGACATATTTAATATTAAAAATATATATATATATATTTTAGATATACTATCTGCTTGGAGAAGACGAAAATCGTCAGAAGTTGACACTTTTAAAAACAGGCTTACGTCATCCGCAGATAACAGAAAACGCGAGTTCAAAATTACTTTTTTAATATTATTCATAAAAATTAAAAAACAACAATGGACCCAGGTTAGAGCCTTGCGGGACACCTGAGAAAGTACACCACCTAGGCGGATAGCAAAAATTGTTACCACATTTAGCAAAAAAGTTTTAACGTTTTTCAATCTCAACTTAAATTAGGGATAACCTTACCAATAATGGGATTCTTCCTTTGGATTTGGGATGTGTCAATATTATTAAAATACGTCAACGGGTAGAATGCAATCTATAGAAACGAGGCGAATGATATACGCTACTACAAGATAAACTATTTGTATACTTTATATTATATCATATTATGTAGATGTTTGACCCGTGATACGATGCACGACGATAAATAAATCTAGGATTCCTTCATTGATGTTTTATTAAATAAACAAATTATCATGGCGTTTCTCCATAGAGGCAAGCAGAAAAGAAAGAACGCCACACAACTCTATCTTTGCCTACAGGCCTCCCTTCCTCTCCATTCATACATCGTCTCATGCACGCACGCTTATTATGACTTTTTGACATGACTATCTTTAAGTGTTTATTAGACATAATTGTTAATGAAAAACGAACTGTAGGAAAAACAAAATATAGTTATGTTTTAAAAAAGGTTGGAAATATTTAAAAAAAGGAAAAGAACACGGAAACGGACCTACCTTTGATACGATGAGGATAATCTTTAATTTTGGGCACTGGATGATGAAATTCAATATGAATTATGTATCTATGATAACTTTTACAACGACGCGAGACGAATTTACGAATATTTGTGCAATCTTTAGTAATGTCAAAATTTTATTTGTTTTGTTACAAATCCAAATGTTCTATTTTTGTATTTCTTTTATTTTGATGTAATACATGTACCATAAGGATGGGTCAAGGGAAGGGTGGGAAAGAAATGTAATCGGCCAGAAATAAAATAAATAAATGCTGTTTTATACATATTAAACGTGGTCTTCCTCGTTTTCTGGGTCCATTAACGTATTTCCATATTTCCTTCCTAGATTATGACACTAGAGCGGTGTTTTTTTTTATGCACTATAGATATTTACCATTGGCGTGTCTATGTTGTTTTGTTTTTTTTTATTTAATTGTTTATTATGAAAGATAGGACCATCCGAATACTTATAAATTAGACAATTTTTAATAATAAATAAAAGGATAAATAATTTTTAAAAACGGATAAAGTACCAACACAAAATAAATATTCTGATACTCTCCTTAAAAAAAAAAGCAATCAATTTTGTTCGGTTTTGGGGTGCGAAAGACAGGAAAATGAAAAGTCCATTTTAGTTAGGCATAATGAGTTCAACGTGCTGTTGTCTTTTTCGCACAATGTCGGATAGGCATTCGCGAAAGAGTTACAGAAAACTATGTTTAAATGAGTCTGCTCTAGTGCCATCATCCGGGGAGAAAATACGGAATACGTTTGTGTGAAGAAAAGTCAGATGGCGTTTACTCTTAATAGTAAAAAAAAAAGACACCCCGTAATTTTCACGAAATGAATGGCTTCCTTTTTTACCGACATTGAAACGGCTAGCATCCTTTTTAGAGATACTTTAAAATGAAATTCTGATTTGAATGAAGAGAACGAAGGAAATATACCTCTATTTGCGATTATGCTCGGAATCTGTTGCCGATCTGATTATTAAAACTCCAGTCAGCTGAAACGGCAAGTTAACAACAATGAAAAACATATTTTCAACTCTTCTATCTAGTTAACCCTCGACCTAATAAACTTTTATGTAAAACTTCAGGCGTCAGCATTCAATTTGTAATAAAAGTTAACTAATGGATTTTGGTAAGGAAAATTAATGGTTAAACTGGTGGTTTACGGTTTAATTGCTTGTAAAACTCATTTTATCAAATTCAAAAGATATGTTATACTTAAAAAATCTCCATACATTTTAAAAGATCGGCAAATGTGAAGAGATTTAGAACGGTAGTCTTTTTACCTGTTAACAGTTGAACAAACCTTTAAAAAAAAATTTAATCACATCTGTGATCAAATAATAATAGAAAATAGAAAAAAAAGTAAGATCTGGGGTGATATTCCAAACTCTCTTGCGGCCGTAGAAAAAGCTTTCATATCGCGTTTTTGTATGTAAATACGCGAAATAAAAGTGTTTTCGACGGCTGTGAGAGTGATTCAGAACGGGGTAGGAGTGTCACATTTTTGTGTAAATTCCTATTAAACGCTTTCTGTATTCAGAATGTTGCTTTTTCTTTTTTAATGTACCGCTGGATAAAAGTATTATAATTTTAATTCTATATAAAACTACTTTTTGCACCAACAGCATGGTGATATTAATAATAATCTGCATTATTCTTGCCCCGTTACCCGGAGTAAGTATCAAATCAAGTTATCTCCTTATCAAAAGACAGCACACGCCAAACACGTGGATATTGCTGTAAATGACATGGCGTGATTAGTGTCCGGCTGCCTTAAGCCCAAACAAACTTTATCCTATTATAGGTATCGCTCCACCCAACATCAGGAGAAACGTAGCAGCGGACACAGAGAGACACAAACAGACCCATGACCCCAGACACCCCATTTACGACCATCGAATGGCTCCTTCGAGACTGGAATTGAAAAAGAGTTTCCTCAAAGTCACAACTGACTTGGAGACCTCTGCAAAAAAACGCAGAGAGGATCTGTGGAGAGAGGAACTCGGCGATAGGCTCTGGATAATGCCACCTAAAAGAACAAACACCGCCCACAATTTGAACTTCCCTACGTGGAAAGTTCTCAATAGACAAAGGGTAGGGGTGTCTAGGTGCAAATACAATCAACGGAAGTGGGGTTTTCTGGAGGGAGATGACATGAACCGCAATTGTGGAGAGGTGCAGGATGATCCTCATCTGCTGCGGCGTCCACAAATGCAGTTTATTTGTGATGATAATGATTTGAGGATGGCCACTGACAAGGCAATATCGGTCGCTGCACACTGGAGTGGCAAGGTCTAAAGTTCTGACCCGATAAAAAAATCTTCTAACTAGAATAAACACCGAGGAAACGTTTACCTTCAACCGATCAAATGAGCAAGAAAGGGGGCTTTCGTTATAATTGGGGGAAGAGTGTCAAACAAAACCGCTGTCAAAAATTGTTTCTTTTAAAAAAAAATGGAATGTAATAATAGCATTTTTGTTATAGTAATTAATATGGCAGTAGAACATTAAATTAGGTATATTGTACCTTACATTATTAATTTAATTACTACTGACCTTAGATTTAATATTATATGTTACACAAATAAAATTAGAAATTGGCTTCTTAAACACGAGATTTAACATCCTTTTTTTATAAATAACGTGTTCAAATTTGATTGACAAATATGTTTATTATTTTTTTTCACCATATAAATATGTGTTTTTCTTATTATTTTTCAATATTTTTTTGATTGAGCGGATACAGTTAAACTACTGCTCCTTATTTTGACTGTTTATGTATAGATTTTTATTTTTAAGTCGGATTAACATTTATGTGCGTAAACTTCACCAACAAGCCATAAAAAGTGGCTTGGCGAGGTTTTTGTATTTATTAGATGTATTCTTTGTTTATGTATCTTAATTTTTATCCATGTCTACCTAAATAAATAAAATAAAAATAAATTCTAAAAAAACAACTATCTGACCAACTAACTGAACAAATACGCCCTTCTTTCTATTGATTTTGATTGATGGGCTTTTGTTTCTTTTGCCCCGTAAATACTTTTGCCCCACCTGACCTAACCTAACCTTAATAAAAAATATATTATTTAATTTTTCTCCTTCATCATCTTTTAAGAGATCCTTAGATTTGTATTACGAAAAAGTAGTTTTTTTCCTGAGATGATAAGGTCCAACTGTTCCTTCATCTTTTGGGTGGTCTACCAGGAGGACGGTATCTAGATGGAATTTCATTGGCTACTGTGTACACAAGTCTGTTGCTGCTCATTTTGTCCACATGGTCACTCCAGTATCTTTGTCTGGATATGCTCCATCGTCCAATACCCTCTATTTCACACGTATCTCTAATTACAGTATTACGGATTCAATCTCGAAGCGTTTTTCCAGTAATAAAATAATTTTAAAAAAATAATACCAATGAAAATGTGGATGCGTAGATTTTGACGACACGAAGATATGAAACAAGGAGAAGCGTACGTCACGGCACACATATCTACGCTCTAAAATGACATAGCTTTAGTATGACGTCATAGTTTAAGATCAAATTCTCACGACCGACTACAAAGATATACTACCGATCCCCCCACCATCAAATTTTGATGTTAGTACATTGGTTTATACCGACGGGTCTAGAACCCCTCGATACGTTTGTCTATGCATTAAAAGTGACAAAAAATTTTGTCCTACCGAGAAATTTTTCTTTTTATTATGATTTATTTAAATTTTTAATCGTTTTGAGTTTGGCACTTTTTTTCTCAAAAGCCTATTAAAAATATGAGAGAGAAAAGTTAATTTTGATGTCGAATTAAATTCTGACGTAACTGTCATTTTCGGAAACAAGTGGCTAGATGAAGTAACTAGATTATCTAGATGTTGCTCTATTAGCATACAAGAGCATCTAGCCGTAAAATGTTACCGATGTAAAAAATACATTTATAAACTTATTATATTTTTTCCGTCCTACTATTTTCCGGTGTGTACGTATCAAAACGTTAAAGGAGCCGGCTTTGTAGTCGCTTGGTAAATAAATACAAACGGTTTAAAGCATATCGTCTTGGCAAGTGTCAAAAGCCTTTTAAAAATCACGTTCAAGCGAGCATTTTCGCTTGAGTTGGGATTTATTGGAGTTTATAATCGCTTTGAAGTGTGCACTTTCTATCACAGAAGCCCATTTAAAATATAAATGAGAACTATTTTAAATGATTATGAAGTAAGGAACGTGAACTAATTTTTGCGGCCATCCATTGGTTCGTTTCGATCATATGATGTCGATTTGGCTAGTAGGTAGAACATACCGAGGAAGATACAGATAGTCCAGAAGTTAAGTATACCGTCACGATATATAGATGAGGATAGCGTTCATAATTGAGGCCCAGATACTAATATTTGACTATTCAGTTATACGATTATTAAAATAACATAGTTACAAATTCACTCACAAAAAAAGTGAATATTAAATTTTCTATAATACTGATACTACTCATACTAATGATCAACTATTCAGTTATTCGATTATTATAATAATATAGTAACAAACCTATTAACAAATAAGGGAATATCGAAATTTCTATGATACTGAAGTAATAATGTTGACCCAACTTATTCTTAGAAATTCGTTTGAAATCAAATATTAGATAAATCGGTTTGTATTACAAGAAGAAAATTGTTTAATTTGGAGCATAGTTACGGAATATAAGGTCATAATTTAATTGTACACAATATCCCCAAAATTATTTACACTAGCTCTGGAAGATGTCTTCAAAACTCTTGACTGGAACGACAAGGGTATTAACATCAACGGTGAACTCATTAGCAATCTCAGATTCGCAGATGATAAAGTCCTATTTGCTAAAGATGAGAAAGAACTCGAAAACATGATAAACGAAGTTAATACAGCATCCCTGAAAATAGGCTTGAAAATGAATGCTTCAAAAACTAAAGTAATGAGTAATGCAAACCAATCATGTAACATCTTAGTAAATGGAGAAATAATTGAAAAGATTGATAGTTATATATACTTAGGACATGAAATAAAGCTCGGAAAGATAATCAAGAGGTAGACGAAAGAAAGAATAGAAAGAAGGCGAGGTTTAGCATGGGCCGCCTTTGGTAAGCTCTCATTTATCCTGAAATCTCCGAAGTATTCACATTACTTAAAGAAGAAACTTTTTGATGATTGTGTTCTCCCTGTACTGACATATGGCTGTGAAACTTTTGTGTTCAAGAAAAAAAATTTACACAAATTATCAGTGACACAGAGAGCCATGGAAAAGAGAATGCTGGGTATTTCGTTGAGAGACAGAAAAACCAATACATGGATTAGAGCGAGAACAAAGATCACCGATGTGGTCCATAGGGCTGCCAACCAGAAATGGAGCTGAGCTGGTCATATAGCTAGAATCACAGACTCTAGATGGACCAAAAAAGTCCTGGAATGGCGACCCAGAACGGGTAGAAGAAGTGTCGGCAGGCCTCAGACAAGGTGGTCTGATGACATAAGACGAGTTGCAGGAAGTGGTTGGATGCGGTTGGCTAAGGATAGGGAAATATGGAGACTAAAGGGGGAGGCCTATGTTCAACATTGGACAAGAGACGGCTGAAGATGATGATGATGATGAATTTAATTGTTTCACTCTCATCTATCCTATCTTACCGGTATCTGGGGATTTGCGACGAAAAAGAGGGTTGCGAAAATACAGGTTCTACAAAATAGAGCAACATGTATTTTGTTTTCCAAGAGATAAAAACGTAAAAGAAATTTATTCTGATACAAATATAATTCCATTTAGTATTTTACCTTCATATGAAATAAACAAAACTTTTTTACAAATATTGCAACATTAATTGAACTCAAATTTAGCGCTTACATCCAACAGTGATATACATAACCATCGCACACGATCTCATAACTGTCTACATTTACCTCCTGTACACTCCCCTAAATTCGGATTGAGGTCACTCCTCTACATTGCCTCTACTCAATATAACCTCCTGCCTATTCACCTTAAATCAATTTGTTACCAAGACTGATTCGTAAACACGAGTGGAAATCAAATTACACCAAAAAATCATTTCCTAAAATTATTTCTCGATAACCCTTGACCTATGTAAGTTAGTGTTAAATAATATGTTATTATTTGTTTTTAAAAAGGTTTCCGAGATTTGACCATTTTTGTTATAGCTATGTTCAACTAAATGTATTTTTATCTGATAATCTTTAATTGTATCTATTCCAGAATGAGTTTGCTAACTCGTGGGAATACAATTATGTTTTATAGATTTTTGTATTTTGAAAAAAAAAAATTTAAAAAAAAAACATTTGTAGCTGTAATAATTTACAGCTTTGAATGTTCATAAGAGTAATGATTCTAGGCATGCTTTAAAGTATTTTTTTATTTTATTATTTTATCTTTAATGGAAATATTGACGACTTTATAATTCAAATAAGTAAGTATATATATGTAAAGATGAATCTTTACTTGAATTTGAATTTGTAAAAATAGACGATGCATTTTGAGGTATTGAGTTTTTAAATTCTGATTTTTAATAAAATAAATAATTATTGAATTATTTATGCTTTATTAACAAAGTTTATAACATCATCAAAACTTTTTTTGTGATAATGTTTGTAAATTTATGTCAAAAATTAAAGAAATTTTGAGAGAAGCAGATATTTAAATTTATTATTATTATTATATACCATTTTTTTCATTTCGTTTCTTTTACATTGATTATATTGATCATAATTTAAATTATTGTATTAAGTGTAAACAATTTTTTTGGTTTGTGTATGAGTTTCTTATTGGCAATATATGTGAACATACTGTTTGTTCACCTAATGAAATAAATAAAATAAAATAAAACTCATATAAACTTTTAATATCGTTAAATTTTTTTTTTCAAAATTTCTGTTAAAAACTTTTCCCAAATTAATTAAAAATATTTCAATGCTTTCTATTTCTTCAGGTGACTCATTGTACAACTTCAATCCCTCGTACATAATGACTCCCGAAGGGGTGAAATCCACTCTTTTGTCTGCTAACATTTGGACAAACTTAAATATTGTAATCAAACCAACTGGTCCAAGAAGTTTGAAAATTGGAAAATTGGAAAGTATGTGAAATAAAAGAGTCAGATGAATCTCTTCACAACAATAATGGTTTCAGCATTTTAACTTCACTGAAATCAACAAATGGAAGAATTGAAGATATATGGATGTTCAAACATAGGCAAAACAGTGAATATTACACAGTGTGTAAAGTAACCACTTAAACCAGTCATTGACAATTCATAAGCCCTGTAAATGCCTAGACTTCTGTATTCCCTTCTTTAAGGTATTCTCCATCCCTGTTGCAATTTGTTAACCTTGTACAATGAGTTTTGAGACTATTTTTCTCCTCATTGGTAAACTTATGTTTCATTTGATGGTTTAATTAATTTATTTTCCTTATTTTATTTATTTTTATTTGTTATGTATACGGCCTAAGCCTCACATGAATCACAAAAGTTACATAAATACAAGAAACTAAACAAAAAGAACAGAAAACTATGTAGCAAAGACAAACAAGAGCAATACAATAATGGTAAAAAATGTTTTCATAAAAACAAAAGACATTTGACTTCAAGCTAAACCATGCCAATCCAACTTCATCCCACACTTTTTTTGTCGCGAAGAGATCTACGAAAAGCCGGAAAATCTATCCCAAAGAAGTCTTGTGATGAAATGACTTGTCTACACATTCTAGATATTTATTTATTTGTTCATACTTTTACAGTGTTCGTATTCTTTTTTTATACAGAATAATGTTCCTTCACTAGGGTGTCACGTGCCGAGGGAAACATTTTACAATAAGTGCCTTAAATTAGTTATTTAACAAAGTTAACATGATAATAATATAATAACGTAATTGACCTAATTATCATGAACATAATTAGCAATATAAACTTTAAAAACAAAACCAATGCATATAGACCTATAGACCAAATTTCATGAACAGTAAACAAATGTTTACCTATTTGGCTTGATCCACTCATCGATCCGTGCGCAACCCACCTCCACTGTCCGTTTCTTAATAGCAATTTTATATTGTGAGTACTTACTAATTATTGTGCTTGTGGATAATGGAAGTAGATTGACACTTTAACCGAGTAGAAGGCCAATCCTCTTTGACCGAAGGGTGTATTAATTGTTTATTTTTTTTGCAGCATCAGGGTGGAATATTTAGTAACTATTGTATTTGAGAAAGGAGTTATGGAAGGTAGAGAATAATGTTTGTGAGCTTACAGTAACAGAGCTTTTACATAAAGTTGTTTTACAGGTGTTACATTAAGATTTACGAATATACCGAGAGGTCTAGTTCTGATTGGGACTCTTAAGATCATTTTTATTAAAGCTTTTTGTGCAATTATTATTTGTTTGATCAATGCGCCATTTGTACGTCCCCATCCAATTATTTCATATTCCAAAACTGATTGACTTATTGAGTAATATATTTTTACACGTTCTTTTAGGCTAATTATATAAAAAAAAGTGAATTTGTTTTTTTTAAATTTATTTTTAACATGTTCGATTTGATCAGTCTGTTTTAAATTCCCATCTATATAAATTCCTCAAACCAAATTTGCTCTTAGAAGATTGAATAAATAGCAGATTTTGGCTTCTGGTGACATGGTTGGGAACATGGAAGAAATTAATTGCAACATAGATGGGACATCACTTATAGCATTAAGTATTTTGAAAATGCATAAAAGGTCCATCTCAGTTCCACGTCTCTCTAATGAAGACATATTAAGAGATTGCTCTATTTCAAAATAGGAATAATTACCCCTTTGTAATTCGAGAAATTATGTCACTTTTCTTAGTTAATAATAATAGTTTATTTATCACCTTAATAATTTTATGTACAAAAATTTCTGCATTATATTTTATTTGTTGCTTTACTGTAAGCGAGCCAATGTTTTTATGTATTATTTTTACATTAGAATACATATTTCTTTTAAATTGCCTTATTTTAAAGAATTTACAAATTAAAAATTTTCCCTTCATTAAATATGATTAATTTCTAAACTGCGTTTTTAATTTAACTAACGGTATTGTAACTGTATCATTGAATGAACAGAAGATTGGAAAGGTAGACGCAATTGTAATTTTGAGATGAGTGTACTACTACTCTTAAACAATATTTTTTGCACTTCCATGTTTTTTAGATTTTTACAAAAAAAGCTACACAGTTTTTTAATTCCACCGTGTGTTTCAACGTTTGTGAAGCCCTTCTTTATACCCTAATATATTTTGACGTGCTTTTAATGGTTTTAATTGGTATAAAGAGCTTTTTGTTCCGCTATTTCATCTCTCCCCATCTTTTTTCATTAACTGCTTACTAACGTTGCGAATTGCAGAATCTTTCGAGGATTTACTTTGAATTTTCTTATCACACAAATGTGTTTTAATTGCTTTCACCGTTTTAAAAAAGATCTATGATTGATATATGTATTTTCAAAAAAAAGTTGGATCATTTTTACGCGCAAAAAAACTTTTGTAAGGAAAATTTGTGAAAAAACTTATTTTTTAAATCTAAATAAACCCTTAAAATACTATGCTATTTACAAGTATTTTATAGTTTGCGCCAATTTATTTTTATTAATTTATTATTTTAACTAACGACCGTAGCCAATTTGTACGAAATCAAAGTGATATATAAAAAAACATATTTAATTGTTATGGTTGAACTCAGTAAAAGTAATGTATAGTAAAAACAGAATATAGCTAAGTAGAAATAAAATAGATTGTCTCATTCGCCCAAACCAATATTGAATCAACCACTCCACAAGTGTTATATAGTTATAGTTGGATAATTTATATAGCGCCATTTTTGTGAAAATCACCTCAAGGGCGCTGTACAATTAATAAATATCCCAGTACGTCTTGCAGCTACAGAGCGCATGGACGGTTGGGATTCTAGTTCCTCGTTTTCAATTAAGATCAATAAAAAATTATAACAGATAGGAGCTAGATTACAGGACGTCTTGCAGTGTATAGCTTATGTTAGGTTTTTGTTATTTTCATTGCGCGTTTTGTAATATAAATAATATAGATGTACCTAGTTTTAGAAACCGAATATATTGTTAATTATCTCTGTTTTTTAATTAAGTCTTCTTTGTTTATTATCTAATATAAAAACATTTAAAAAAAAGTATATTGTTAGGTGTCCTCGGAACGGGTTACCCCAGTGAGATCAGATTATTCTTATTATTAATTATAGTTTGTAAGAGAAAAATATGAATAAATAAATCAAATAAAATAAGATTTATAGTAAAACGGTGAAGTTCTTATAAAAGAAGAGTAGTAAAAAAGATATGCATTTTAGGTTTGTAAATCTCAAATAGGCACACATTATTAGGCACACAAATTCAGCAAAAGTAAAAATGAATAGACCTTTATATGAGTATATTATTACAACAGACTGAATCTCTAGTTCATAGGTTATTGTTGCAAAGTCAGTAGTACTTACTTTCTATGGACAACCAAATGAGAATGAACCCATTTATTTCTCAAGATTTTTAAAAACAGTATTTTGGGTTGTAGAATTTCAATAAATCGTTTTTTTTTTAAAACAGTTTTCAATTTACGTTCACATCGTAAACATAAAGTTTCTACGTTAAGAAAAAAGTCATTGTTGCTACCATTGTATCATTTTGATACTTGTAAGAACATAGAACATGACAGCTTCTTCCGACTTGACTTAACTTCATTCTTATGTTACATTTATTTAAAAAGTTATCTTAATATTTATGTTTTTTAATAAAATTATATTAACATATTACAACAGACATGAAGAACATTTTACAGACGGGAATATAGAACACTAGGTATCCACAGAGTTTGTGCCCTGTCATTAACTGATTTAAGTAGCCACTTTACACACTATGTAACATTCACCATTCTGCCTATATTTGAACATCTAGATTCCTTCGACTCTTCCATCTGTTGAAGTTAAAGTATTTTGCTATTTTGGGGCCTAGTGAGGTGCAAAAATTCGCATCAGTGGAGGAATAAAGTGTTAGGAAGGCCAAAATAGGCATCATTTGGTTTTCACTGAGTTGATATCCGATCTCTAGACAGCCTTCATACTGTTAAATACAGCGCCTACTACTGCTAGCCGCACTCCCAGTTCTTTTTTAACGCTGCCATTTTCTGTGACATATAGGTACTCCCAGATATTTGAAACTCTTGACCCTTTTAAAGATTTGGTTTGACAGAGTGAGGGGATTTGAGCATCAAGGCAGGAAGTGTTACACAGTACAGGGGTTTTTGCAATATTGACTTTTAAACCCATGCATGCGGAATACCTATTTAGTTTATCTACAGTGACCTGAAGACCCCCGACTGAATCGTCTATTATAATCGCATCGTCGGCATACTCTAGGTCGCAGAATTTTTAGGAGGGGGAGATATACATATATTCCTATATCTAGTGGAATCAACTTCCCTAGCATGAAGTCCTTAAAGATTATAAAAAGAAATGGTGCGTATAATAGGGAGATACCACATACTTCGAATACCGATAAAGATATATGAAATGAATTTAGAATAATTCATTGTATTTTCAAAATCAATATGGATATTGCGGAGAAATGTTTTCACACATAAATGTAAAAAAGAAATTCAATAGAAATACGTTCGTAGAAAAACGCGACGTGTTTGGCCTTGGTTGTTGGGACCTCAAGATTCGCGAAATCGTTTTTCACAAATTTCGATGGCAGGAAAAAATAAACATCAATCGTGACGTATTAGGGGCGTGGCCAATGGAATGACCGTTTTTTCGGGAATTTAAAATAACAAATTTAGAAGCATTTTTTATGCTACTAATAATAAGCATTTTTTTTTTTACTGGACATAATTTCACAAACCTTTGTTACTTCAAAAATGTAGTAATTAAAAAACTGAAATTTTCGAATTATATTTAATAATGACAATGTATAATCCCTGAAAATGCATTGTCTTCCATACTTCCTTTTTATTATTTCGTCTCTGTCGGGATATTGGTTATCAACGGCATTAAGTTTGCCAAATTTAAAGTTTACTCTCGCCTTTCGTAAAAACAACTTACTTATTATTACACAAACAGAACCACCTTTATTTAAATTTATTTTTCAAAAATATTTACAAAATAGTCTTAAATTAAAGAATTGTGAGATTTGTAATTATGCTTCACTAACTCAATGGAGAATGCTAAGTTTGCGGTGTCAAGTAGTATAATTGAAATCTTTTTCGCACAATTTAGAGACGGTTTTGAATTACGCTATTATAAGTATTTAGGTTTTTATGTTTATTTTATTTTGGCATCAATATTTAATTTTCCGTTTTTGGTAGAGATTTCTGAGTTTTTTTTTAAATCCAATCAACAGGCTTAAGTTTGCCCTAATTGATTTGCATTAATGAGTATTACTTAATCTCAACAGTCTTAAAATCTACTTAAATTTACAAAATGTATTATTAACAAAAGGCATAATTTAATCGGAAATGGCAGGTGTGACATAGCGAGTCAGGAGAGACAACACCGCTTGTCTTCTTGAGTGCCTGCCCTTGCTGTGGGAACACATCGATTAGGAACACATCAGTACCGTTTAGTGAAATTTCGTTTGATTCTAATATTCTCATTTATAAGTTTATTTTCATGATCAAGAGGTTTGAAAACTTAAAAACGTTCTATCTCAAAACTTTATTTTTTGACTTTCCTTTGTATCCATTATATCCTGTACCCTTCAAATATAAGTTATTATGTAATGACAATGAAATTCTATCAAGAATTGTCAATAATCGAACTTTTAACAAGAGTTCGGAATATACTATTTTGAGTACCTAGAAGTTTTCTATTCCAAGTCGAAAAAGTTCAGATTCAATGTAGTGTGTGTCGTATAGTGTTTTGTAACTTTAAATTTGATACATTTGTATATTACCTTGAAAGAAGATCATAAAATTGTTGACTTATTAAACCATTTTATGGATAGGGCATAATGATAACGTTGAGAGACATCGCACGCTGAACCAAAATATTAAATAACAAAGATTAAATAGCGCATATGGAAATATTATTGTTTAAATGTTAAATATGAACCCAGATTTTGTCGGATTATGATCTGGTGTTAGATTATGCCGATCTTGCATTATTTATTTACAGTTATTTTGAATAGTTTGTTTAATGATTAATTCATTATTCGCGATTCAGATTACTTACATGAGATTTATTATAGAGAACGCAACTGCAGGCGCGATGCAAAAGTCTATTTGAGGATTGACACGATATTCATATAGTGATGAATAAAAATTACTTGTCAAGAGAGGTAACATTTAACATGTAAATACTAAAAAAGTTATACCTCCTATAAATATTTGTATCCACACTACAAAATGCAATGGAAGATAATATTTTCATTATGATAATTGCCTCTAAATCACTGAAAAAAATAGCACAAAGTATTTAGGCATAATGATTGATAAAAATATCAAGTAGAAGGAGCAAATAGTATGAGAAAATTTATACCCGTATGCAGAGACAAAACTTAAGGTGAGGAAAGTACATTCTATTGTCTTCACCTTCGGGTTATTCTCCGCATTTGAGATTCGAATGTACTTTCCTCACCTTAAGTTTTGTCTCTGCATTCGGGTATTAGACTCGTATATGTATTTTTTAGATTGAGAACCATATAAACTGTCGAAAAATTCAATTTACTTTGAATTACAATCCATATTACAGTATGGAATAATCAGATGGGGTGGATCTTTTAAAACAAATATTTTACCGCTAGACAAAATACAAAAAATAATTACAAAAGTAATTTACAAAAACCGTCTACTTTTCTCACTGTCCAATTATTAAAAAAAATAGGGTTTTAGATATGAAATCTTTATTTTAAAAAAATTGTTCACTTCAAATCCATAAAGACAACATAAATGGAGTGTTTCTACGTCACAAAACGTAAGTACGAAACCTAGAACTGGTAATATCTTAATTCCCAAATTAAAAACAACTACAGCACAACATCATTATACTTACAGAGGAATATTTTTCTTTAATGAAATGAACAAAGGAAATAAAAAGTGCAGTCAGGAATACAACATATTTAAGACAGAAGTGAAAAGTTATTTTTATAATTCTTTTTTGTGTAGCACCGATAAAAAACACCGTTTATTTTTTATTTTTTTGTAATTTAGATGTTATACTAAAAATGACAATAATTAAAAAAAAAAATATTTTTTAAATGTATGACGTCACTTCCCATCATGTTAACAAGATTTTTTTTTCTTTTATGTAATGGAAAACGTTAATGTAAATATACGTATTACCTTTGAATAAAAATTGTAATTAGTAGTATTATATTTTTTTCTGACTAAACTTTTTATAAATGTAATAAAACGTATCAATAGTTGTAGGACACCGAATGCTGAACACTCTTCAAATGGATGGGAAATTTTGTTGACGAACGACGGTAGTCTGCCTTCTCCTGGCAAGTTTTCCGTGGTTTTCTCGTCACTAGTGTAAATGCGGAAAAACTCCTAAAACAGGCCACAGCCAAAACATTCCTTTCAATCTTTACAAATTATAAACATATCAACGTTGTAAAGTTTTCCATTGAAGTATCGTTAAAGGAATATTATTTTATGAAGTAAACAAATAAATGACGGTCTCTTTGAAGTACCTACCAAAATATAAACCTGGTATTTTATAAGCTAGATAAAAAATAATACAACTACAATATAAATAAACGTGAGGTTTATTTGTCACTGATTTACAATCGTAAAAATAATTTACAATCAAGAACTTTAAAGATTTCCCGGCGTTCGGCTCCCACCGTCCTGGAAGGCCGTCGATGACGAACTTACGGCTTTATTCAGCGGAACTAAGGGACGCAGGATTGACGTGGGAAGAGACAAGAGTGCTGGCTGGCTTCTGTACTATCTGTATCTAATGTTGGTATGTTCTACCTACTTGTCATATCGACATTATATGATCGAAACAAGCCAATGCGCAATGGAATGACCGCAAACAATTAGTCCGCGCTCCTTACGTCATTAACATTTAAAATAGTTGTCATTTATCGTTTGAATAGGCTTCTGTTATAAAAAGTGCTTACTTCAAAGCGATTATAAACTCGAATAAATCCCAATTCAAGCAAAAAATGCTCGCTTGAACAAGAATTTTGTATCACTTTTGGAAATCACCTAGACAGTACGCTTAACGATCGTCTGTATATATCTACCGATCGACTACAAAGCCGGCTCCTTTAATGTCTCTATAGATACACTCGGAAAGATAGTAAAACAGATAAAATAACTAAATTATTTTTTTAGAGTGGTAATTTTCTAACGCCTAAATACTCTTATTTGTTAATAGGACAGAATCTAGCGACATTATTTTCACATCTAGGCGTTCGTTTTATTAAAGAAGAGACAGTTATGTCGGAATTTAATTCGACATTAAAATTTACTAACTTCTCGCTCATATTTTTAATAGGCTGTTAAGAAAAAAAGTGCCAACCTCAAAACGATTAAACTTTAAAAAAAATCATAATTAGAGAAAAATTGCACGGTGGAACAAAATTTTTGACACTCTTAATGCGTAGATAAACGTATCGAGGGGTTCTAGATCCGTCGATATAAACCGATGTACTGACATGAAATTTTGATGGAGGGGGTATCGGTAGTGTACCTTTATAGTCGGTCGAGAGACTTTTATTTTCAACTATGATGTCATACTGAAGATATGTCATTTAAGAGGGTAGATATGTGTACCGTGACGTACGCCTCCCCTTGTTTCATATCGATGTACCTACCCAAAACTTGAATGAGGGGGGGGGTCGGTTGTGTATCTTTGTAATCGCTAGAAGGAATTTATCTTCAACTATTCCGTCAAGGTGAAGGTATGACGTCTGTATCTTCCCATCATAATCGAGGCCCAGGAGGCGTTTGGTGATGTCCACATGCTCCACTTGTTGTAGGAAAGAAGAATACGGTTTAGAGATTATATGTCACATATTCATTCGGAGGCTGTCGGCGTGAAAAAGCGTACGATATCTCTTGAGTTCTTCTTTCACAATGATTTACAGTGCTCTTTGTTGGCCGGTTTTGCATATTGTCCGACGCTCAGACACATATTCAAGGTCAATGTAATTAAATTTAATGACATTAAATATGATTAAAATCGTCGAACAGGACAACCAAAAAGAAACACACTGTGTAAAATATTAAATTAAAATTATTTAAATGCCATCACCCAAAACAATACAATACGAGCTATGCAAACAATGCACCCTTTTTACAATCTCTGGAGCAGATCCTAGAAGAAGCCGAAATTCAAACCGCTGCAGTTGGTATTAAAACCACAGTTCGCTAACCAAAAAAGTCGATAACTAATTTAACTTCAATTTTTTTACAAATAACAAGAGGGATGGGATACCTTCAAAAAGGAAATATGGAAGTCTAGGCTAGAAGTACAGGACTTATGACCTGTCATTGGCTGGTTAAGTGGTCACTTTACACACTGTGTAACATTCACCATTTTGCCTACGTTTGTACATCCACATTTTTTCGATTTTTCCATTTGTTGATTTTAGTCAAATTTAAGAGCTGAAACCGTTATGGTTGTCAAGAGATTCATCTGACTGAATTATTTCACATACTAGGCAACGCCTGAAAACAATTTCCCAATTTTCAAACTTCTTCTTAAACCAGCCAATGAAAGGTCATAAGCCCTGTAAATGCCTAGACTTCCATATTCCCTTATTTAAGGTATTCTTCATCCCTGTTGTAGTTTGTTAATTTTAATGTCTCCCGAGGGGGTGAAATCCATTATTTT
Organism: Micrasema longulum; assembly: GCF_059751315.1. Lineage (NCBI taxonomy): Eukaryota > Metazoa > Arthropoda > Insecta > Trichoptera > Brachycentridae > Micrasema > Micrasema longulum. Next base: position 205,514 of record NW_028277545.1, read on the forward strand.
GTCCACCAACTATTGGACAAACCCAAATATTGTAGTAAAACCAACTGGTTCAAGAAGAAGTTAAAAAATTTTAATTTGTTTTTAGGCGTTGCTTAGTATGTGAAATAATTCAGTCTGATAAATCTCTTGACAACAATAAAGGTTTTACCTCTTTGACTTCACTAAAATCAACAAATGGAAGAATTTAAGAAATATGGCAAAATAGTGTAAAGTGACCACTTAAAACAGCCAATTACAAGTCATAAGCCCTGTAAATGCCTAGACTTCCATACTCCCTTCTTTAAGGTATTCTCCATCCCTGTTGTAATTTGTTAATCTAAATGACTCCCGAGGGGTTTAAATCCAGTTTTTTGTCTACAAATATTTGGACAAACTTTAATATTGTTTTATTTTTTAGCTCCATATTTTTTCAAAGATTGTCGTATTTTTATAAGTTGTTCATTTTTTTATTACTTTTCTTTAGATATCTTTGGAAAAAAAATGCTGTCTACCTCAGAACAGGTATTTACTATACTTAGTGAGAATAAACAGTACTTAGTATGAATGATTATATTTTAATTTAGCTTATTTGTATATGTTTTTACCCTCTTCACTGTTTTGCAAACAGAATATAACAATACTATGCTAATAATAAACGCCGATTTTCGCAACTAAACTGAATAAATAATATTGGTAAAAACAAACAAAATACATTTTTTAAATAAGCTTTGTGTTGGCAACTTTCAAATGAAACAGCAAAAGGATTAAATTCAATAATTAAAATATCAAACGAGGTTTTTGAAAACTTGATTAGGGTTTTAAACCGAAGATCTGTTTTTTTATTTTTTGTTTTATCTGTCTACTTGCACACCGTACCGTTTAGTGTAAGTTTTCAACGATTCTAATTTTATTACATAGCTTAGTTTTGATCCGCCCTGGATTTCACAAACCACCAGATATTAAGCAAGAGGAAGCAATTGTTTGAAAATATTGAATTCAAGACATTATTTACATTCGGAGACACTAAATATTATCTTATCGTGTTACGTATCTATACAGATATATACAGATTTTACTTTACCTTGTATTTTTACGAAATTGATGTAAATATATTACTTGTAAATTGTTATTTGTAATAATATGTAGGTTCATTTAAAAGCCCTATGGGCATAATGAAAGAAATAAACATTGATTTTTTTAAATGTGAATCAATGTTTAGGGTTTACATTTTAATATCAGAGTTTATTAATCCACACTTACTTTTCATAAAAATCTCTCACTACACTATTCATATGTGCAGTAATTTTTATTTTAAAATTTGTAATCCATTTAGAGTCTTTTATATTTGGCATTAAATCATTAAATATTTTTGGCGCAATTACATTATATTGCTTTTTACTAAAGGCGGTTAATACAAATGCGACAATGCAGTTAATTTGTGTGGCTAAACTAGTGTTTATATTTTGTTAGGTTCTTTTGACCTCACTTAGTTTATCATAAAATTTAAGTAGTAGGCACCTCACAAATAATTGTCTTACATCCAATATCTTAAACTCAGCGAATAGATCTTCCGTTGGATACATCAGGGGTTTTTTAACACTTTGTATCCCGGATGATCAAATTTAATTGGCTTATAATAATAACAATTATTATTATAATAGTAAAATAAGGCCCATGTCTATAAAAACCTTTCAATATAAATAAATTATTATTTTGATAATAAAAGTACATATTAAAATAGCGTATCTGGGACAACTGATTTATTTTATTTATTTATTTAATAGCATAATTATAAATTTTTACAATTTAAAAAAAAATTCACTTGTTATATTTTTACTAAAACTAAAATCCCACCAAGCCACTTTTTGTAGCTTGTTGGTGAAGATTATATTTATACTGACTTAATAATATTATTTACATTTATAAAAACAATGAATAACATATAAAAATTAACAGCCGGAAAGATCAGAATAAACATGTTTATACAAATAATAATATTAAAATTTAATTTTTAAATACAAGAAAATATATTAAAAATTAAAATATTTACACCTAAGCTACTATTCATATATAAACTCTTGATCGAGTAGCCACTCTCTTATTTTGCTCTTGTTACAATGTGAGTTAAATTTAAGTTCTTTTGGTAATAAATTAAAAATTCTAGGTACCAAATATTTGAGAGTTCTATTTCCATATTTATTACATACTATTGGTACTACCAAGCCATCATTAGACGTGAATCGTGTATTATGTTTATCTTTGAGAGGAAACTTGAATGTATTACTATTAAATTGTTCCAAAATGATGCAAAGCCACAGTAGTCCTCGAACAGGCAGAGTTTTGATTGTTTTGTACAGGAGATCATTATTACTTCTTTGTTCGGTATTTATTGCATTAAAACAATGTGGATTTAAGATGTTTATTTCAACTTAAAAAAAGCGTTTTCATGGCGAAAGTGGGCTTCGGTGTTTTATTCACGTATAAAATTGCTTATTGCGATAATTTCTGCGTTTTTTCTTCAAGACGGCAAAAGTGGACTCCCGTGTTATATACACTAAGGTATAGAACTAATGCTGTTATTCTATTAACATAAAGACCTAAAAGGATTTTTTATATTTCTATATTTCGTTCTTATTATTTACCCAAATATTTCATTTTAATTTATTTCGTTTTCAACGAGTTGTAAAAACATTCGATTAGAAAATAGGAATGAAGTTGGGGTAGAGTGGAATTCAAACCACGTACCTTCGAGCCGTGAGTCCGAGACACTAGCCACAGGACGACAACCCGATTCACCTTTTTTTCTTATAAGTTGCGATTTAAAAATAAAAATAAATGCGAAAGGAAAAAAACTCTACACATAATGTAATAAATGCACAACTAAAACCAACAAATTGTTTGTTTAAGTCCTATTTGTCGAATTATTTACCTTTTCAATTTTTATGATATCCATGAAAAATTATTACTCTAATATAATGAGGAAGTTCAGTGTCTTTTTTTTCTTTTTTTATTTGTTAATAGAATATTAAACTAGGCCAAATTTTATTTTTTATTTTTTTATTTTAATATATCGTATTATCAGCGCTATGATTTTTAAAAGTTTTGTATTTCTGAAATAACTCCGCGTGTGACGTCAGAGGATGTTCTATGACAGTTCTTCCGATCGGTTCGTTTACGGTGACCAAACCGGATATCCTTCAAAGCTCTCATATCATTGGATGGTTCATATGAACCAGTGACGTCATACAAAGTAGTGCGTTTTTATTAAAATATATATTATTATTTTTTTGTACATTTTTAAGAAATTTTACCGTACAATTTAATGCTCTTATTTTTACCACGCGCAAGAAAACATTTTTTGTATCCAATTTCCCGTAAGGCTGAAGTTCTTAATTCGTACACATTTTATAGTATTCTTATGTACTTATATACTCTTTAATATAAGTTTTTATAATATAATTTACGTTAAAGTGACATTATGTATTATTAGTGTATATTTAAGACTATACATATTTTATATTTGTCTAGAAATTATTATTTTTTCATATATTTAGTAAGTTATTTATTTATAATTCGGAACTTAACGTGTTTTAAATAATGGTATTTCAATATTGGTACAGAACTATTTATGATTTCAAACACAAAAAACCCCCACCTTAGAACTGGCTGAGCCTTTATAGATGGAGATTTACATAACCAGTGCTTTCTTTTAAAATTCAGTTGCTTTTCTGTTCCTTTCCTGTTTTCATTTGACATTTGGCAAACCGCAATTCTGTAGGCGTTATTTCTATAATTGGTCCAAATATGAGGTTCTCGAAAATTCTTTATTCAGTAATTCTGAGAAGTATTTTTTCCATCTTTCATACATTTTACTTTCCCCATTGATTGATTTACCTTCTTGTAAAAATTAGTGCGAAGTAATCTAAATAATTGTTGATTTTTGTACATAATAATTTGAATAATTGTAAATATTAATTAATTTACACATGTAGTATTAACTATCTTAAGGAAATAAAATTTTAAAAAACAATATTATCCTGATTCATAAGCCAAGCCGTCGTAATCCCGACATTCAAGTACTGTTTTGACAGCCGACAGCGCGCGTCACATTACCAATATTTAATATTTACCGACCATAAATACACAAACAGTTGACTACTTAATACACGAGGCAACGAGCAATGTTCGCCCATTGCGATTTACAGTAGATACTCAGAACTTAATTTTCCAATTCGTTTTAAATAATGCTAACTAGATTATATTTACTTACTTACTTAATCATAATCCGCTCCCTAGGCTGAGCATATATATATGAGTATGGTGTTCACGTCCAAGATAAAGACGTCATACCTTATCCTTGACGTTATAGTTGAAGATAAATTCCCTCTAGCGATTATAAATAACTTCCAACCCCCACCTTTAAGTTTTGGGTAGGTACATCGATATGAATCAAGGGGAAGCGTACGTCACGGTACACATATCTACGCTCTAAAACTACATAGCTTCAGTATGACGTCATAGTTGAAGATGAAAGTCTCCCGACCAACTATAAAGGTACACTACCGATACCCCCACCATCAAGTTTTGATGTAAGTACATCGGTTTATATCGACGGATCTAGAACCCTTCGATACGTTTATCTACGCATTAAGAGTGTCAAAAATTTTGTTCCACCGTGCAATTTTTCCTCTAATTATGATTTTTTTTAAAGTTCAATAGTTTTGAAGTATGCACTTTTTTTTCTTAAAAGCCTATTAAAAATATGAGAGAGAAGTAACTAAATTTTGAAGTCGAATTAAATGCCGACATAACTGTCACTTTAATAAAACGAACGTCTAGATGTGAAAATAATGTCTCTAGATTCTGTCTTATTAACAAATAAGAGTATTTAGGCGTTAGAAAGTTACCACTCTAAAAAAATAATTTAGTTATCATATCTGTTTTACTATCTTTTCGAGTGTATCTATCGAGACATTAAAGGAGCCGGCTTTGTAGTCGATCGGTAGATATATACAGACGATCGTTAAGCGTACTGTCTAGGTGATTTCCAAAAGTAATACAAAATTCATGTTCAAGCGAGCATTTTTTGCTTGAATTGGGATTTATTGGAGTTTATAATCGCTTTGAAGTGAACACTTTTTATTACAGAAGCCTATTTAAAATATAAATGAGAACTATTTTAAATGTCAATGACGTAAGGAACTCGGGCTAATTGTTTGCGGTCATTCCATTGCCTTGTTTAGATCATATGATGTTGATATGACAACTAGGTAAAACATACCGTGGTAAGATACAAATATTACGTTAAGTAAGAAGTTAAGTATACCGTCTCGGTTTACAGATGAAGATAGCGTTTATAATCGAGGCACAGGCCTCTGTCTGCAGCAAAGGCAAATTTTCCTTATAAACGATTATTTGCAGCTTATAATATTTTTTTGACATCGAAAGTAATGTTTATGTTACAGTATTATTAGGAAAAAACACATCACAAAAAAAATATATTGCATTTCTCGGGTTAGTAAATTTACATAATATTCCATCATTCCTTTCAACAAGCCAGTTGCGCCTCTATCGGCCAAAATTATTACTACTGGATCACACGAGATTACTCTGGTGAAGAAAAAACATGAATTTAATTACTTTCTAAACCCCAAATTTTAGAATTACTTTCGAAAAAATACACTTGCAATTACAGTAGAATCTTGCAGCTTTCCTTAATGCAATTTAGTATTTCAACACTTCTTCATAAGGGCTATTATTCTTTAAAATATAACTATTTGACTTAATACCGTCCAAAGGAGGTAGCATTATACGCACTCGTTATGTGTGAGAAAGAGATAACGAATGTAATATAACGTATGTCTTAATACGGAAGTTACAATAATAGTTGATAAGTTTCGGTGGTTTGAAAGTGAATTTGTTGTAAAGTAAATAATACAACGAATTAATATTTTAATCCATAATATTAGCATATCAGTAAATCCTTTACTGCGTTTTAAAAACAAAGATTCGCTAAGCAAAAAAATATATACATGATTTATACAATGTTTTTGTGCAGACGATGACAGATAGATTATAAGTTTTTCTTCGGTATCTATTTAAACCTTAAAAATAATAAATGAGTTATGATAAAAACGTAACTAGTATAAAGTGTTAATATTAATATATATAAAACATTAAAAATGTGTAACTTCTGTCTCTTCGTAAATGTTATTGTAATATTTAAAAATCGATGAAACAGTGATTCTAAAAACGTAATTTATGTTTTGTTTATTGAACTATCGTACTCGGTAAGAAATACTTAAAAATAATTTAGTTTTTATCTTATTCAAAAAAAAAAACAAAAAAACCGGGAAATAAATAAGGAAGATAATAAAGATTTTTTTCAGAGAAGAGAAGTTTGGATTTGGGTGTCAATAAATGTTACATAATATTGTGAATAGAATGAATTATTAAAAATTTAAATTAACAGAGATAGTGCATAAACATTTTTTTTTAGTATTGCTCTCACAAGATTCAAAATTAAAAATAATATATAATAAGTGTACGTTAGTGTTAGCTACTAAAACCACGTGTCCTATCAGCACGTTGGTTTTATATTTTTGTGCAACTACTATAGTGAAGGTGCAAGGTGGGATTTGTTTTTTTTTTTTATTTAGAAAAATAATAGTAAATTTATAAACAATTCATATTGTAATATTATACTGTTTGAGTCCAATTAAAGTTTTTCGCAACTATATAAAATTTTTGTCGATAAACTAATGAACAGATTAAAAAATAAAAATATGTACAAGTATTTAATAATAATATTTAAAGAATATCATACGAGAGAGTTAAATCAAATAATAATGATTTGGTTCCCAAAGCGTTAGGATTAGGAGGGATGTAAAGGATAAGAAAATATTTGAATAAAATAGAAAAAAAGGGGGATTCTGTTGAGGAGATTACCCTTGAAATGCCTATTAAGAAAAGAGACAGGAGAATAACGTGATAGTGATACATATTTCATTAAAATAGTTAAAATATATTTTTTTTTATTGAGAAAGTTTTGAATCAAATATATCAAGGGATGAACGAATTTTGTTATATTCTGTGCAGCTACGGTTAATGAAGGAATTTCGAGCGAAGTTATTGGATGGAACAGGATTGTAAAAGCATCGGACTTGTCTGGTAAATCTGGTAGAGCAATTTAAATCGATGTTTTCCGAGAGATGAGTACTTTCAATTATATTATTCAAGATCTTGAATAAGAAGCACATGTCAGAAAAAGTTGTTCCTTTGGTGAGAGAAGTAGGATTATGGAAAGAGGAAGAGTCATCAGACGAATCGAATGTTACACGTGCTTTTCGGTTGAGAACTTTCAAGAATTTGTTTTGGATTCGATCTAATTGATTTATGTAGGTAATATATTGGGAATTCTAGACGACAGAACCAAATTCAAGATGGCTTTGAACGTAGGAGTTATTCAAAGTTTGATAGAGTAATTAGTGTCCTGACGAAACCGGTAGACTTATATTTAAATGTCTGTATGTACATAATTGGCCTCTTAGAGTTTATTTATTTATTAACGGACATTGTCCATGTATACAATTTTTAGGTTTTAAATATTATAATAGAAGAATAGTTTTTAAAAAAATACAAAGAAAAGAAGCATTGACAAACACAAGGGACATCAGACAAGATCTGGACTATTTATTTAGTGCTCGTTTAAATAGTTGTACACTTAAACCAAAAAATTCCGGATCTTGTCTTGAGTTTACAATACGACAAAGACGGGTCATTGGAGAAGTAAGGCCATAGTTTGTTCTATGCTGATTGATGAACAGTACTTCATTGTTTCTCAACCTGCAAGTCGGAATATTGAATTTCACCAGTAATGATGGAACATAGATTATACCATTTAGTATGCCGAACATAAATATGGAATCAATATTAGTTCTACGTTTTTGTAGACTAGAAATATTTAAGATTGACTCCATATCAGCATGAGAATAATGAGGAATTCCACTGTTTTCTAATATTTTTTTTTGTTAGCGTACTATTTAACTAAGCAAATATATATATTGTACGTTATTTACAAAGATATGATTTTTTAAAGTTACATTCATCAAATACCGCGCCAAAGACTGTAATCAGTGTGTAACTTTTCAGTAGTGACGTCATGAAACTTCGTTAGCGTTCTTACTTTCACTGACCTGACAAGAATCTATGGAATATTGCTTTAATTACTTCATTTAGTTGATCGTAATTTGCTCATTTCAATGTTATGGTTGTTTTTACGAACGTTTCGATTTAGAAAAACCTAGAAAGTTGACATAATTTCTGGTTGAAATGTCAAATTATACAAATTATACTCTTTTTTTATGAAACCGGAAATACTACACGTAGATGTAAGGAGTGACGTCATGATTTACGATTTTAAAATGAATACTATTTTTGAAATTTTTTATTTATTTTTGCGTGCGTTTTTCAGATATTTCATCTTACTCCAAAATTTTTAAATATTCCGTGTACACGAAAACATTTAAAAAATTTAATTCCAAGTTGGGCTGGAATTCCTCATTACCTCTCTCTAGTCCAAGCATCCACGCTACTTTTCGAAGCAAGCGATGTTGGACTGATTCAATGTGATTTATGCGATTGACATAGAGTTAGGGATTCATTACGTTATTTTTTTTTCCTTACATGTATCTTTGTATGAATAAACAAATTATCAACAATTATTAACTTACATTCTTGGTACATATTTTTTTACTTTAGGGAAACAAACAGCATTTATGAGAATAATAAAATAAGTGTTTTCATAATAGAAATAAGGTGAATCATATGATTTCCACGGTAAATTTAATATAATAAGAAGGATCTTATCTGCGTATTTCAAAGCCTTATTTTATCATTTAATTGAGCATGTTGGCCATGAAAATAATAAATTCGAAAATACTGAAGCCTGTACCAAATAATATTAAGCATCTACAGATGTTGGCAATTGGCATATAAAACACATTTTTTTATTTAATAAAAATAGTTTTACAATTTATTTATTTTTAAACACACACAATATATAATACTTTTTTATGACGCTGCCATCCACCCCGATATATCAGGACTGTTGCCGTTATTAAACCCTCTGGGTCTTACTTATAAACCTGGTAAAAAGTTACGCCTATGCATAGTGGCAAAATAAGGATGGAAATACCATCCTTATTCTACCACTTAAATAAGGATTGTATTCCCATCCGTATTCTACCACTATCACTAGACGTAACTTTATGCCAAGTTTATGAGTAAGGCCTTCTGTCCCGGCAAAACCAACAATGTCCAGATTGAAACTTTCACAAAGCAGCATCGCTGTTAACTAACAAAATAAAGTCTTCCACGCCGAACTGACAACATACGAGTGTGTTGAACGGCAAATACTTTCATCAATCTGTGTATCTAAAGAAAGTCAGAAAGGCTAATCTTGTCTCAAAATAGTAAAAGTCGACAGATTCTGTAGGAAAAGAGAAAAAAATATTGATTGTCAATTTTCGTAATACGAGAGTATTTGTTTATTTTCAATTCCTGCCCATACAACCACAGTAGAACAGTTAATATTCTTGATGTCTGCCCAGTGGACCAATAAAAAAAATCGTCTACTGCAAGGGACAGGAAAATCAATTTTGCAGTGTTTGATTAATTTAAAATAAAATAAACAAAAAACAACTTTGTTTTCAACAACTTCTTCATATCATGTCAAACTTAACACGAAAATTTTCAATCCGGTGTCTTTATTAAAATAATTATTTTTAAGTATTCAAAATACTAGGAGATGAAAAACATTTTAGAGAAGGTAATATAGAAGTCTAGGCATCTACAGACTGTAGAAACTCACTCTACACTGTAGTAATAAATAATTTGCAAAACAAGATTGAGTACTAAATTAAATAATACAAAAATACATACGGAAAAAACATAAAAATATCAAGTTATACAAAAAGAAAATAACAATAAAAGTATGGAATGAAAGCAGATGTGTTAATTGTTGCTAATTGCTAATCTCGAACTTTAAAAACAATATTAATAATTTAAGTACAAAATACACATATATTTCATAAAAATAAATAAAGGTATATTTATTTTTTTTATTTAAATCTTAAAGTAGGGCACACATATCATACATATTGTTATGTGTGTTCTAATAATAACATTGCAAATATATTTAATTTATAAATTGTTTATCACATATGTCTTGACCAGTATTTTAAATTTTGATATGTTTTTTTCTTCATAAATATTTTTTTCCATTTCGTAATACTTTTTAATTGCTTTAAATAAAATAGAATTATGAGCATGCGTGCATAATTACACACATATATAACATGGTGAAGAAAATTATAAAATAAGGTTTTCAAGTTACTTAGCAAAAGAACTACAAGTACTGTAGAAAAAAACATTGAAAAAAAAATAAAAAAAACATGTTTTTAAAGTTTTAAAATAATAAACTCAACTATGATTTAAATGTTTAAAAGCAACATTTAATTAAGGAGGTTGATAAGCAAATATTTTAACCTTTAGTTTGAGTTTTGTAAAGGCATTGATTATTTTTATTTCGTCGGGCAAATTGTTATAGAAATTTATTCCCTGATATAAATATATTTTTTTTAATTGTTTAGTTTTAAATTTTGGCATATTTGGGATGTATGGATTTTTTTCATATAAAAAGCATTTTAACTGCTTGGTGTCCTTACTTTTAATTTATTCCATTTTCAAAAAAAAAACCGCACATTTGATGAGGTGAGCAACATTAGTTTGTTTGTAATTTTAAATTTTTTTATTAAGTGTTAACATTTATTTTGACAACATTTGCATAAAACAAAAATGTTTCAAAAACTTGACTACTACAATATTGTAGAATGATTTGAGTAGTTCATGTTGTGGGGAGCAGAGAATAAGTAACGAAAACTTTTTGTTGTCTATGTGCGCATTGCCTAATGGACATATCGTCGGGATCGTAGAACAACGACGGATGTGTGAAAAATGCGACTTTGATTTTCTTTTATATTTGTGATTGAAAAATTAAAACGTAGACTTTTTTCCCAGGTTTGAAAAAAATTAATAACTAACCGGAGTATCAAATCATAATTTAAAAAAAATATATTTATAGATGACAACCATGAAGTTTCGCATAAATAAATTGTCTATGTTTTTATGAATGTATGTATGTGTATGCTCATGGGTGTATGTACGTGTGTGTGTATGTACATGTGTATATATGTGTATATTTATATATATATGTGTGTATATATGTGTATGTCTGTATGTATATGAATCAAAATGTGTATCCGGATAAGTTTATATTTTGTTTGTCTGTGCTCTATATTAATTTGTTAACTATTTTAATATATTAAAATGTAAATGCCTAGCTTGGAACGGGGTATGTACCCTTGTTAGCTGGGCAAAGTGAACATGGAATTGTATTTTGATAAAGAGTGTGAATAAATAAATAAATAAAATAAATAAATATACATCAAGTTGTAAATATAAAGAGTTAAAAAAAATAAGTCGCTCCCACTTAAAGTTGAATAAAATCGCATGCGTCGTTGTTCTACAATCACGACGATATATTATAAATAGTCACGAAGGTTTTTACGGTCACTGTTATTAATTTGTTTCTTTTTTGGGTGAAACGTGTCTGTTGGATTTGTTCCGACGTTTCAGCTACCATTGCAGGAGCTATTTCCAGGGTAAACTAAGTGTTTTGTAGAAAAAAGTATGTGTAAAAGTACTAGAAAATTGTACCGTGTCCTAGTCGGCAGTAGGCGCATTTTTGTAGTATGTAGTGCTGGGAACCATGTTCAGTTTAATTTAAGCCCGTCGTCTTTGTTTATGTTATTTGGGTGTCTGTGTATTTCAATTGCCTCGTTTATTATTCGTGCACTAAAATTACTGAATTTATGCAAAATTTTCTGTTCAAATGCGAATAAATGTCCGGAGTCTATAAAGTAAAATAAAGAACCATTTATTGAACCCAAAAGATAAGAATTCCTTGGAAACGGAAGCTGTTTATAAACTATGTTGCCATGGATGTGATAAAGTGTACATAGAACAAACAGGGCGCACAGCAAAGAAAAGGATTGACGAACACAAAAGAGCGTGTAAACTTGGGCATCCTGACAAATCTGCAGGAACACTTTCAACGAAACAATTCAATCATTGGTATGGTTTATTTAATTTATAAAACCACTATATTTGCGTGAGTTAGCAAAATTAAACAGTTCTAAGTAACTCAAAATATTTTATTTCTTTATTTCCGTGAGGTTATATGTTAAATCATTTGCATCTATTTTACATGAACTAAAAGGCTGCTAAATTTTTGTACAGGAAATATACCTCCACAATGTTAATAAATTGCGTTATCGTTGGTTAGAACTTCGGGCCAACTGTTACAAACTAACATAACATATATAATTTATTATATAAATAAAACACGAGTGATACTTTAATCCACAAATTTGGAATATCCAGTGACCGGTTTCATCGCTTTCGCGAAATCTTTGAGGCTGGTATCTTTATTTAAAAGTTAAATGTATTTATACAGAACAGAGGTAAGGATACATAATTCAAAGTTATATGCAAGTAAATTAAATAAAGTTTATTTTTATCTTAAGGATCATTATCAACAAATTTCCTATGGGTTAACTAATGAATTGATATAATGCTATTTTAATGAGTTTAAGTATTTTATTTTATTTTTGGTGTCTACTCCTTAAACACAAAAATATCGATATAGGCTGCGGTTGGTATACCAATGCAGTGCAAAATACACCATTAGGTGTGGAAAGGGAAATGATGAAGACGACGACTAGTCACCTGTTGTTTCTATTAAAATTACTAGTGAATCGGGAAAAAATTCAAGTTTAATAAAGGTAAATATATTTCTAGATTCATTCACATCTGAAAATGCTGAAAAGCTCGATTTTACACAATAAAACGCATATTTTTCATTGTTCCAAAATAAGAAAGGAAAATCAAACGTCCCTGCTTCTCAAAGATTTTTCCACAGGTATGTTTTTGTTATATTACATTTTTTTAACAGAGGGGGGATTGGAGCTTTTTTGCATTTGATTAATATTTTCTGTCGTAGGCGTAGCTTTGTCAAGGTGATGTTATAAAAAATATTTATTGAGTCAAATCAATGAAATTTCGTACTTTTTAAAAATACATTTGCTTCAAATAAATTGTCGTGTCATTGAAAAAAATATTATGAATATGTGGTGAATAATTCACTTGTTTTTTAAAACAAATTGAGCAGAGAAAAAAAATTAGGACAATCTTCAACATGAGAAAATTATAATATCTTAATTTAAATATGCCACAGAGGGATGACAAAAATGTTATTATTTGTATTTATTATTGATAATGCTTATTGATCATCTAAAGCGTTAGCAGAACCAAGGCGTAAGTTTTATTATTGTCGAAAAAATCTTTTAAAAGTCCGCGTATTTTTAAATTTTTATTTATTTTATTTTTAAAATAATGTACAAAAGTAAACTAAATCTAGATCGCGCCAAACTCATAAAAAATAAAAGTGTATCGGAGCACTTCTAATATATATATATTTTAAATAGTAAATTATCACAAAACACCAAATAAACACAAAAACTTATTTTAAATAATCCCACTTCGCCTGTTTATCTAAGAGAGCTCTTTCAACCTTTATTACAACACAGACATATCTTCGTTCTAGTAACGAGAGAACCCTTTTAATACCCTTTTATCGCTCTAATTTTCTTGCCTCCTCTTTAACAGTAGTAGCTGCTCGATTGTGGAATAATCTACTCACTAATGTTAGTGACGCCCTTTCTTTATTTGCATTTAAGTCAAGATTGAAATGTCACTATCTAAATATTTAAATTGTTTCTTTATCCTTCTTTTTTCCTTCCCATCCCCTCTCCTCTCTTCATAGAAAAGTGTTATTTATTTTGTATTTGAAGTATAGTGTTAATTTTTCATATACTTTTATTTTGTTAATCTTTGTTTTTAATTTTTGTATGTATAAAATTGTAAGATTCAATATGTCCATGTACTTGTAATTTTCTTAAACTGAACGGTTTGGGTAGTTAGGAAGAAATTGCCTTAATGCAATATGCCCGCCCTTATATGTATATAAATTGCATATGTATATAAAGTGTTCAATAAATAAATAAAATAAATAAAAACAAAAAAACAACCAAAAATCACTAAAATTAAACAACACAAATATATTTTGACTGGATAAACACAACTTTACACCTTGAAGTTTTGATTCTTGATGAGGAAATCCTTCAATCGTTTGCTTCTTTGCAGAAAACTGGTAGAGTTATTTACCTCGGCAGGAAGCTTATTAAATATCTTTGGTACAATATATTCTATCGTTCTACTTCCATATATGTTTTGTGCTCTAGGCTCTACCAGTTTTATGGCCGTTATCAATCTTGTTCCATGTTTCACCCTTTCGCACAGAATTTTTGTGGCTTCGTTTTAATCAGCGCATAACCTTTCAATCTCTTTTTTATAACATTCTTCACAACCCCTGTGCACCAAAGTATCTTGTTGAGTACTTAATTTACCTTTATAATCATGATTTTATAGTGGAAGCAATACTCGCTCATACCCGAAAACCGTTTTAAAGACCATGGGTCTTCCTATCGGTTTCGCTCATGATAAAAAAACAATGTTTTTTTTGTGAATAAACGAGTTACACTCTTATTTTTTCTATTTCTCTCTGATCGACTCTACTGGTTTTATTGCCCCTTTCAAAATGAGTTTAGCAAAACTATATAAAGGGCTTTTGTCGGATATTATCATTCGTACTCATGATCACATTGCAAAAACTGTGTTGTTTGTTTGTAATAAATTCAGTTACACAATTCTATTTCCATTAGAATATTTTTTTATAAATTTAAATTTATAGTCACGTAGACGAAAGTGAACAATTTCGAGATTTCCCTCTGTTTGCTTTAGAGTAAAATATAATATAGTTTAAAATATAATATAATTGTTTGAGTATAATTAAGGATAATATGTTACGTCGTGACTTGAAGATACGAGAAAGTTTTCTGATTTTTATGGTGTCATGAATTATTGCCTAATTTGGATAAAATAATGAAGGAGAATACATTATTGACTAATTTGGTGTATTTTTGTGTTGTGTCTTCATGTTCTCTTCATTTAGATAAAAACCTACAAAACTTATGTTATCTTTTATATTTTTTAATGCCAGACAATAAAAATGGAATGTGAAAATAAAAATCTCAGAACACGTTTACCGCTCGTATAATGAACATTATATAAACAATTGGATTATGGAATTGGATAGAAAATATTCAAAGAATAATTTTACAATAAGGGTTAGGCCTTACGTAAGCAAAATATTCAACCCTTTGACTGTATAATACTTAAATCTAAAAACAAATTTACCCGTTATACAATTATTTAAGTCAATAGTAGATTCAAACATATTCGAACCTCGGAAACAGAAATATTTAACAGACTATATCTGTACCTTAAAGCTGAAATGCTGGAGGTCACATTTGGTAAATTGTTCAAGAGAGCCGAGCGGATTGAAGTTGTAAAATTGTTTCAAATGTATCTCTCGAAGAAAAACACAATTTATAGCTGTTTTTTAGATTTAAAGGCTTTTGATAAGAATATTTAAGAAAAAAACATTTTAAATATGGACTCTCAAATAACTATCGGATCTTAATATTTTTTGTTCTAACCACCCGGCCCGCGCCCTTATTTCTCTTCGGACTTAAGTATAAAAAGTCATGTAGAATATTGAATTAAAAACAATATATTTTTAAAACTTTCTTTGAGAAAAACATTAAATTACGTGTCATTGATTATAACTTTGATTAATTATGAAAATAACAGGTAAATATAAGTTTAACGACATGATATTAATAGCAATAAAACAGTAATTCAAAGAAAACAGAATGTGAAAAAAGCAAAGTGAAATAATGAAATTAAGAGGGAAAGAAATGACATAATGGTCAAGTATGGTTGATTATGACAATAAGAATTTATCTTGTGCGAAATTCCTCGCGGCGTCAGAGGTAGCTTTTTATAAAAATTGTGGAATTTATTCGGTATCCACTGTTTTAATACCCGCAAGCCCTTGAATTTTGTTGAAAGCACGAGTATTATTACTGCGCTACTGGTGTTTTAGAATAAGCTATTTCAGTAGTGGTATACCGGAGGACTCCAATGCTTTTAGCATTAATAGAATCTGAATATATTAACAAAATGACATTCATAACTCATCCATCATCGACCAATTACAGCGCGACTTCACCAGTAGTATGGATGCATGTACTTGCGAACCAATATGCTAACCACATCGATGTCTTTAACGTGAGTCTTTTTTTAAAATCAATGTATATGTTCCATATCAAAAAGAACTTAATATTCTGTTGATATTGCATTGTAATAGTATGCACCCTACCTGCTTTAAACCTTTAAAGTGTATTTCTTTAATATGTTTATATTTTTTTTTATATATTTTTTTTATTAGTCTTTAAATAGTACAAACATAATAAATGAATGTCCTAATATTAACTTATATCTAATTATTATAAAAACATATACTAATTATTAACATTTTTCAAACGATATACGTACACTTAAAAAGAAAACTTCTATAAAGCTAACACGAAAATTCATCTGTTAAACACATGTTTTTTTAATTGACATTTAAATGAAATAATATTTTTTGCTCTCTTATTTCCAATGGTATTTCCTTATAATATAACTGTACAGCTCTTTTCTTTCTCTCATTCTTTCCTATCACCTGCTTTCATCATCCATGTTTTGCTGGCAATAGAGGCAATGTCGTCGACCCATCTTTTCTGTGGCCTTCCAACACTTCTTTTGTTTGCCCATGGTCTCTACTTTATTATTCTGGCTGTCCGCCTGCCGTCATTTTGTTTTGCCAAGTGTCCTGCCCACAGCCATCCTATCGACGTAAACGCTATCGCTCGCTCACTACCCGTCTCTGTCTTCTTTCCACAAAAAACTTCCATTTATACAATAATTATTATCAAATTCTTATATTTAATTAGCTATGCATTTTTAATTTGGTAGTTTAACTTCTTTTTTTGTTGTCATTGTGTTTTATTAAGAGTCATTGACACATTTCTGGTCATGCGGTTACATAAAAGAGATCCCAGGATAACGTTCGTTTTAAGGATTTCCTGTGATTTGAATGATTTAATACCAAAAACACGTATAAATTTTGCTCTGGGAAATTTTTCTTTGTGGCTCTAATAGTGTTTAATGTCATGGATAAATATATTAAGTTCTCCAACGCGAAAGCCATTTTCAGGAGAGGTGCGCAGGTTTGGATGTTGTCTAAGGGAAGAGACCATTGCAGGAGACTGCTGAGAAATATTGCATAGATTTATATACTATTAAACGTGTTGTTCAAATGTTTATGGAAATGTTTGTTTGTGTAACAATTTTTATTTTTTATTTTTGCTATTGTTTAATAATGTGGGTGTCTCCACTTTCGACAATGTTAAATTCCAACTCAACACAGGGCTTTTTGGGCTCATAAAGTTAGGGATATGTTATTATTAATTTTTGTAATATACATATATGTATTTCTTTGAATGAAGAATATTGGTATAGAACTACTTAAAATAAATGATTCAAATTACAGGAAAACCTCGTACGAGCATTATGCTGGGATATCTTTATGTAACTGTATAACCAGAAATGTATTAATGACTATTAATACAACACAATGACAACAACAAAACAAGTAAAATTACCTAATTAAAAATGCGTAGCTAATGAATTATAAGAATTTGATTATTATTTTTGTAAATCAAAATTTTGAGAATGTTCCTTCCACTAAGAGTTCAAGGTCGCAAATAGATTATGTTATTAGCAACTCCCAACTCTATCTAACACACTAGTTAATAAAACTCCTTTAAATTTTTCTAGGCAAAACTAACCGACGTCTGGGCTAAACGGGAATTTTATTTGAAGGGCACATAAATACGGATTTTCAGAGCCATGTCGTGAAGCTTTAGAGGAAAATTTTTAATGATGTTGTTTTTTTTGACGGCCTCGTGGTGTAATGGTCAGCGCGTTTGCCTACCATGCAAGAGGTCTCGGGTTCGATCCCGACATGGTTGATTTGAAATATTAATTTAAAAGGGTGTTTCACACTAAAATATTTCAAAGTCCCTGGACTGGTATCTGAAGCGTAAGACTGATCATCTTACGTTTATGTAACAAAAATGATCAAGATACGCCGCGATTGGTTCGCCAATGCAGTGCCCTATGCACCATTAGGTGCGGAAAGGGAATGATGGTGAGTTTAAAAATGTCATGAGAAATTATTTGGAAAATCGCATTTTTAATATTTAAAAAAAGAAAAAAAAAGAAACAAAAAAAGTATTTGACCAACGAGGTGATATAAACTGGACACGGCTGAGAAAAGAGGAGGTGGGGTGTAGTCTCTGAATTTTTTTTTCAGTTTAAAAAAAAAGTTCACCATGAGAAATGTTTCTGTTAAGTTTCGCGGTCCTAACCTAAAACACGGTGTATTAAGATTTATTCATCCACAATCATTTACTAAAACAGTAATATTATGGTGAATTAATTGAAAACAACAGCCCACCAGATATAATTTAGGAAAAACAACAACATTTTCAGGCACCTGCTGTGACTAGATTAAAGTCAACAAGGTTGCAAATAACGTAAACACCCGTGTTTTAACTAATTAACCTTAGTGTAGTTATAATAAATTAAAAATCCATAGATTTTTTTTACAGGTGCAATTATTATTTTTTTCTCGCGAGAGCTCCTTCGGGCAGCTTTTCTCGTTTGGTAACGAGCAATTTTTTCTTTGTATGTGGGCACCGCCAAATACTTATTTTCTCAGATGCGGTATGTGGTGGGCAGTTATTTATTATTTTATTCCAAAATGACCAAATCTGGACCAAACGCTTAATAATTCATTACGTTGTTTAAATTTTGCGCTGCATAAGAATTAGAGACCCATTCGATGTTCGTACTGACACTATGTCTTCTTATCTCGCTCACTCGTGTTGGGTTCTTATAGGGCTTTTTTCACGGTGCAATTTGCATTTGGTGCAAACAATAAACTCATACAATGTTTGTTTGTACATGTTGAGTTTTATATGGGAGTCTGAAGCCAGCTTCTTTAAGGTAAAGTTAGCAGTGAGCGCCTGTCGTGTTTTGTATTGAACGTACTTTACGATTGTTTATTGTGCTCACCATACGAAATTTTATAATTTGAAACGGTTATTTTTATATAAATTGATTAAATACTCTTACTGATTAAGATTTATAATATTTCACTAACATTTTTGTGCAAACGTCATATATAAAATGAGATCGGAGATGACCAACGTTTCGTTTTCATTTGTCTATCTACAATGAACCTTTTCCTATATCCTATATCAATAATAATTTATCATTATTATATTTATGTACTCGTATCTATGGGTTCCGATGACCATTATTCAACTCTACACACGCTATATCATATTGATGTTATTTATTGGTAATAGTTGATATCTGAGGAAAAACTTTATAGAAAATAATATTATGTTTTCTTTATTTCGTTCATTTAAATGAATTCAGAAAGATTATCTTATGCATACTTTCATAAGATATTGTTATTCGTCACAATATGACTTCTGGATGCTTTGTAGACTATACAACTATAGTAAAGAAAGCACACATCATGTTTTCACACAAGTGAATTTATCATCATTTCCTTTCCACACCTAATGGTGCATAGAGCACTGCATTGGTACACAGGGTATCTTGATCATTTTTGTTACAAAAAAGTAAGATAATCAGTCTTACGCTTCAGGTACCAGTCCAGGGACAATGACATGTTTTAGTGTAAACACAACTTTTTAAAATAAATATTTTATTTTAAGCAAACGCACTGATCACTATACTACAAGGCCGTCAGGTAAATTACACCACAAGTGAATTAAACAAATACATATACCCGCCAGAACAGTTGTTCCACTACATGAAGGTGCTGGATATGAGACAACTTTACCTAAAAGAAGCACTTACAAACTTCTGATCGAACAATAAAGAGAGGTATCAGCAAAATGTCCGTACGAGGTTTTCCCAGAGCATGAATTATGTCATACCCAAAACCCGTACGACTTTTGCTCAGAGACAGCTCTCATTTATCGCACCGAGAGTGTTCAATATTTTGGAAGAACGTATTAAGCTCTCAAGGACAAAAAATATTTTCAAGAAAGGAGTTAAGGACCGGATTTTCCATAGTGGGACGGATTTGAGTAGGAAACTCCTCTATGATTTTCCGAATGTTTGAGTTTACTGTTTACATATATAAATACGCTTTTTTTTTATCGTTTTTTATATTTCTGATCCTATATTTGTTGTGATATATTTCATTATTTAACTTTTTGTGCATAGTTTCATTTGTACATTGGCAGGCTTATGGCCAAATGGCAATTTCTTCCAACCAACCAATAAAATATTTTTTTTTTTTATAATTCAAGTTACAGAACATATTCAATAGAAAAATATTAAAAAGCTTAAGATATATAAAAATAGAAATAAACGTATTTGTTTATAAATTACCTTAAATCAAAACAAAATTGTTGTTGTTCAATGGGAAAAAGGAAAAAAGAGGAAAAAGGAAAGGAGGAGAGATTAAGAAAGAGAAAGGAGATATTTTTTCAGACGTGATTTAAACATCTCTGTTTAACATTATTTAAACAGAAATGTTAACATCTCTGTTTAAATAATGTAGTAAATAATATAGTAACATCTTTTATAGTGGATGGGAGATGATTCCAAAAGTCGAGCCGCATGGACTCTATATGAGTTAGAGAAGAAAGAGGAATTGTGGATGAGTATTAAGAGAGTGCCTTGAAAATTAGAACAAAGAGGTAAACCATGAACTGATAAGCGTATATTCATGTGTATGTGTCAACTAATTGCTAGTCCCATCTCAACTCAGGACTTTTAGTCCCATGGAGTTGGGACTAATGTCTCAAATAATGTACAATAAACTTATGTGTGTAAATAAATATATAAATAAATATATGGGCTTGCCTTACTGGTAAACCCTAGGCACGCTACTGGTGGTGGGCAAGTTTGACGATGTGATATAATTTTTATATTATTATAACTACACTACAGTTAATTAGTTAAAGCACAGGTGTTTACGTTATTTGCAACCATGTTGATTTTAACCTAGTTACAGCAGGTGCCTGACAATGTTGTTGTTTTTCCTAAATTATATCAGGTGGGCTGTTGTTTTTAATTAATTCACCATAATATTTCTGTTTTAGTAAATGATGTGGATGAATAAATCTTAATACACAGTGTTTTAGGTTAGGACCCCGAATCTTAACAGGAACAGTTCTCATGGTGAACTTTTTTTTTTAAACAGAAAAAATAAGAGACTTCACCCTTCCTCCTCTTTTCTCATGTAGATCGAATCGGCATCCTCCACTGACTGCTTCACAGTAATATTTAAACCATACAGCTTTTTCTTCAGCATGGAGATAAAACGCCTCTTGTTTGATTCATTTGACGAAAATTTGTCTTGCAAAGCGATAGAGTTCTCGTGATTGTCGAAAATCACATCGGCTGGAGTATGTTTCTTTATTCTTGCGGTGAGGGGCCAAGAGTCTATGGATTCAAAAAATTGAGGTGGGCGAACTGACTTTTTTTATTCTTTTATAATTTGTGTAATAAATTTATTACATATTTAATACCCGGGAATCTTTATAAAACTAGTGGATACTTCACAAACATCAACAGATGAAAGAATTGAAGGAATATAGATGTTCCAATATAGGCAGAATGGTGAATGTTACACAGTGTGTAAAGTGGCCACTTAAACCAGCCATTGACAGGTCATAAGCCCTGTAGATGCCTAGACTTCTATATTACGGTGGCCTCCGTGGTGTAGTGGTCAAGAAGCTTGACTCACGCACGAAGGTTCCGGGTTCGATTCCCGGTGAGAACCCAAAAAACAAAATGTGATTTTTCTCAAGCCTGGGTGCTCTGTGATGTAATTCACCACTGTAATTAGGCCTCCTGGCCTGTTGTGGTGCAAAAAAAAAAAAAAGTAAAAATTACCTTCTCTTAAATGTTCTTCATCTCTGTTGTAATATGTTGATAAAACGAGTGATTTAACACATTAATACAAAGCGTCTTCTGGTTAGGATAGATTTCATCTGACATGGCGCAGCCAGTTATAAGATGGAGATTTTTTATGTTCAACAGAATAAGTAGTTCTATCCCAATATTTTTTATTAATAGAAATACATATATGTATATTACAAAAATTAATAATAACGTATCCCTAACTCTATGAGGCCAAAAGCCCTGTGTTGAATTGGAATTCCACATTGTCGAAAGTGGAGGCATGCACATTATTGAACAATAGCAAAAATAAAAATTTATAATTGTTACATAAACATACGTTTCCATAAACATCTGAAAAATACGCTTAATAGTATATAAATCTATGCAATATTTCTCAGCAATCTCCTGCAATGGTCTCTTCCCTTAGAAAACATCCAAACCTGCGCACCTCTCTTGAAAATGGCTTTTGTGTTGGCGAACTTAATATGTTTATCCGTGACATTAAACACTGTTGGAGCCACAAAGAGAATTTTCCCAGAGCATAATTCATACGTGTTTTTGGTATTAAATAATTCAAATTACAGGAAAACCTTGTACGAGTATTCTGCTGGGATCTCCTTATGTAACCGCAAGACCAGAAATATGTCAATGACTCTTAATATAACACAATGACAACAAAAAAATAAGTAAAACTACCTAATTAAGAATGCGGAGCTAATTAACCACAAGAATTGGATAATTATTATTGTATGAATGGAAGTTTTTTGTGGAAGGAAGACGGAGACGGGTAGTGAGCGAGCGATAGCGTCTACGGCGATAGGTCCTCGTCGTGATCTGCGCGAATTTGTTGATATACATTATAAATTAAAAGTTTTGGCAAAAAGTTGAGGAACATTGAATTGAAGTTTAAATTGTGTTCTTTATTTTTGTAGTTGACAATATTAATCCGGGATAAGTTAAAGACGAGATGTGCTCAAAAAACAAAATTTTGAATATATTTGGTATTTGTCAAAAAACATCCACTCAGAATTCAAGGTCGCAAACGGAATATGTTATTAACAACTCCCAGCTGTATATCACACTGGTTATTAAAACTCCTTAAATTATTTTCAGCTAGAATGGAATTTACCGACCTGGCGTCTGGGCTAATTCATGGATGTGGGGAAACAGTTTACTTATGAGAATATATTACTCCTAACAAGATAAGCAAACAACCTCAGAATAACAATAACAATTTTTTTTAAATGTGAATGCCACGTACTAAAAAAAACAACAAAAAAACATTTAATTATCTACTTACATAAAAAGCATTTTTTTAAACCGAGTTTAGTTAAACTTTCATCCCTTTCAAAAATAACGAGCATTATTTTCGATTTACCAACATTCATTTGCAAATCGCTTTTCTTGCACTCACCGCGGACCTTTGTGATGAAATGCAGATCTTCTTTGTTGCAAGCAAGAAGGACGGCGTCATCAGCATACAAAAGACAATTAACAGTTGAATTATAACTTATTTTTGCTCCCATTCTTAAGTTCAAATCTTTCAGTTCTTTCACACAGTTACCGATGGATACGTTAAACAACCATGGTGATATTACACATCCCCGTTTGACTTCTTTAAGAATGTTAAACCACGACGTGAATAACCCATTTACCCTCACATACACTGTCAAGTCAAGTTTATTAACTCCATACTCCGATAAAAACTTCCACTTTTAACTTTTATCTGCCAACTCTATCAAATGCTTTTTGCTGGTCGACCAATGTGCAGAAAAGCTTTTAGTATTTATCCCGAAACTGTTCCGTCATATTTTGCAGAACAAATATTTGATCCATACTTCATCTTCAATTCATAAAGCCACTTTGTCTATCTATCACACACTCTATCTTTAGTCACTTTTCTGACTCTCTCAATCAGTATTCTACCATGACAATTTTACCATTTTCCCTGCGTATATAAAAATTGGACACAATTTATTTTAACATCCATACTTAAGGTAAAAGTTTTGTTATAAAACATTTGTGGCTGTTTTCGAGAAAGGCGTCCAAATTTAATAGCGACTCCGATAATTGTCCTTCATCATTTTACAACAAATAAATTAGTAATACATACTTTCACTTTCTATTATGTTGTATCCCAACTCAACAAAAGGGCTTATAGGCTCATAGATTAAGGAATGCGTTATTATTATTTGTTTTGTAATATGTATATTTATATGAACAAATAAATAATTTTAAAAAACTATATTTTCAACAAATTTTATAGATAGAGATAGAGAAGATTTAAGAGAAGGGAATATTGAAGTCTAGGCATTTACAGGGTTTATGACCTGTCATTGGTTGGTTTAAGTGGTTACTTTATACACTTTTTAAAATTCCCATTTTGTCTGTTTAAACAATCATAATTCAATTCTTCAAGCAGATGGAAGATTAATAAAATCAACTGGTCCAAGAAGAAGTTTAAATATTGAAAAATTGTTTTTAGGCGTTACTTAGTATGTGAAATAATTCGATCAGATAAATCTCTTCACAACAATTGAGGTTTCAGCTTTATTTTTTTGGTACGTGTACTTGTACACACACAAATTTGGATTTTCTCCCAAGGGGGAGTAGGTATATATTTTTATTTATATCCCTACAGAGATGAGGTAGAATTTTTTAAAATTCAGGATTATGGATATTCGAGCGTTTACAGGGCTTATGACCTGTCATTGGCTGGGTTAAGTGGCCACTTTAAGTAGGTAGGTTTCCCGATTCGTAACATATATACAAAAATCTAAAATGTTACCTGTGTGGATATTCGCTAATAGGCGGAATGGGGAATGTTGTAGTACCTACTTAAAGTGGCCACTTAACCCAGCCAATGACAGGTCATAAGCCCTGTAAACGCTCGAATATCCATAATCCTGAATTAAAAAAAATTCTACCTCATCTCTGTAGGGATATAAATAAAAAAAAAGGTTTCAGCTCTTTAACTTCACTAACATCAAAAGATGAAAGGATTGAAGAAATGTTGATGTTCAAACATAGGAAAAATTGTGAATGTTACAGTGTGTAAAGAAGCCACTTAAACCAGTCAATGACAGGTCATAAGCCCTGTTAATGCCTAGACTTCCATATCCGTTCTCTAAAATATTATCTGTTGTAATTTGTTAATCTTAATGACTCCCTTGGGAGCGAAATCCTGCCTTTGTCCACAAACATTTGGACAAACTCAAATTATTGTAATTTTAACATTGTTTTCTCATTTATCAATAGAACGCGAGCAGAGGGAGATGAAAAGTCTTTGAAAATACTTACTTTTGTTTTCTGGACATTCTATTCTGAAGGCTTGAAATCTAATAAATTTATAATTGTATTTATCTTTTACGTAATGGGAAACGTTAATGTAAATAAATGTATTTGAAAATTGTATTTACTAGTAATATTGTATAGTGATAATATGATTTTTATTATCTGAATAAACTACACTAAAATAAAACAATATCTGTAACGTATATGTAAACGTACAAACATACCTTATAGAAAAGACGTTTTTCTTTCGAACGACAATTGAACGTAGTTATGCAGAAAGCAGCCAGCCATACAAAAGTAAAACTGAGATAATAGCACCTTTGTGAAAAGAGTGAATAAACAAATCTCCACAATAGTTGGAATGTTTTTGACTAACAAATGATAAACTAGGAATATATTATTTTTTTTTTACATTACAAACAATATTCAATTATGTATTTGACCAGTTTCTTAAATTCATTAAGATTTTCTAGTGATGTGGGTGTTTTCTGCAAATTGAGAAATACCGTTTTTATGGTTGATACCATTTTCAGAAGGTGATTGAAACAACTTTTCGTATGAAAGCGGTCTGGCTGTTTTTAGCAGAACATAGAATTGACCTTACTGCACTCGATAACATCAATATCGCATTCTTTCAAAATTGTGAACTAGCTGATTTTTGCATAACTACGTTCAATTGACAATCGTTACAAATTTAGTTACTCCTGACGCTCATCTTCAAATTTGAAAAAAAAGCGTTTCCCTTTATCTTGCTACTTCTTTCTCGTCTTAATTTTAATGTTTTCTTTTTGTCTTGTAACCGTTTTTTCATCTTAATTGTAATGTTTTAATTTTTGCGCATAAGAAAATTATTTCAAGTAATTGAACAACAGAATAATATTACAATAACATAGCTATTCAGTAGCTCAATCACAAATAACTATCGACGTGCTTAAAAACGTGCTAAGCATTTGAGCGATCGCAATGAACAATGATGAACATATTTAAATATGTTGCAACAGAGAGTAGAAAACACTTTTGAAAAGGGAATATGGAAGTCTAGGCATTTATAGGGCTTATGACCTGTCATCGGCTGGTTTAAGTGGCCTAAGGAGGAAATCCAGCCAGTTTGCAAAAATTTGAACATCCACAAAACATTGTTGAATAATGAACATGCTTAAGTTATCGCAGTCATAAGTCAACGCGTGTGTAATCTCTAAGTCAACGCTCAGGTTTTGCTGTTTGTTTTCCTCGTAAATAAATACAGTTCACTGGCGAAAAAATGGCGTTTACTATTAAAAATTATATAATATATTGCATTTTCAAAATAGTAAGGAGTATCTAATACAAAAAAAAAGAAAATTAAATTACAATTACTATGGCGCCTGCTTTTCTTGACATTTGGCTTGCCAACTGCCGGCTAAATGCAATAAATAGCATGATATTTAATAAATAACTAAATCAAAATTGCAGTTTCGGAATATTTGCACCGGTGAAATTCAAATATGTGATTGCGCAGCAGGATTATACGTGGCGAAACGTTAATATTTTGACATTTAATCTTTGGTGTTTACGAATGTTTCATTGTGATCGCGAGTACGATAAACAACCATGATGAAAAAAAAAATCACGTCGCTTATTAGCACGTCGATAGTTATTTGCGATTGAGCTACTGATACCGACAGGATAACACTTAATAAGTTATCCTATTAACACATTGATATTATTGTATTTAGGAATAAATGTCGTTTATTTATGTCATTGTTATTTTACCCTTAAAATTATGAAGGAGAATACATTATTGACTAATTTGTTATAATTTTAAAGAAACCCTCAACATTCAATACGGAAAGTATTTATAACATATTTAAGGTTCATTCAGTAGACACTCTTTATAAAATAAATTCCATTATACAAATTTATAAAGAAGAAAAAACAAAAGAATTTGAGATGAATAAGTCACTCAGATACCAAGATAATATTGAAATTCCTAAATTCCACACAAGTCATGGTTTAAATTGCTTTGTCTTCAAAGGTGTAAAAAATTATAATAATCTCCCCAATGAACTAAAAACAATTAAAAATAATATATCAATAAATAAATTTAAAGTAAATCCAAAGACATTTTTTGAACACGTATAAAAACTGCACTAAATGTTAATTAGTATAAATGTTTTATTATTTTTTGTTTTGTTCTTTATATATTCTATGTTTTTTTTTTCTTATATGCTCGTATATTCAAAATTATATTAACTCTTATAAATAAACAACTACAACCGTGTAAGTCCAAGCACAAGAGTTACTCTTTTTTTTGAAGAGTTACAGTGATAACATTTATTAGATGTATAAACGTAGATCTGTTTAGAATTTTTTTTAAACATCTACATTTTATATATAATTTATTAATAAAAAAAATAAAATAACAATAATAATGTACATATATTATTACATCTTTATTGTCGTATGTTCCCCCAGCATTGGGGGAACATACGTTCGTGCTGTCGATTTAAATTTTTTACATCAAACTCAAGTAAGTTGTTTTTACATTGTAACAATATACTCCGACACAAACAAATATGTTTTTCATCATTCAACAATATTTTTAATTTTTAAGTTACTTATTTTAAAAAGAACAAATGTTTTCAATTGAATTGTTTTAAAAGTATATTGCAATTATTCTGACCATTTACCCATATATCCTGCGTACGTAAATGAGCTGCTTTGGTTGGCAAAACTTT
Source organism: Micrasema longulum (assembly GCF_059751315.1). Taxonomy (NCBI): domain Eukaryota; kingdom Metazoa; phylum Arthropoda; class Insecta; order Trichoptera; family Brachycentridae; genus Micrasema; species Micrasema longulum. The sequence continues at coordinate 233,653 of NW_028277545.1, forward strand.
ATATTCAATAAGTTTATAACATTAAAGTCAGTAACCTTTATTCTCGGTTGGTTAAGCCTAATCTATATTTTGTTTAAAACAGTGATTATCCGAAACATTGACGTGCTATATATACACACATGGTATACACACATGGTATAACAACCCACAAAAATACAAATTCCAAGTATTGAATTAATTATCTTTTCAATAACAGATACATACTTATAAAATAAATAGTAAAAATACGATATTCAAGGACAAAATAACTTACCCTTATATTCATTTCTCGGTTTCTGGATTACATTTTCACACATTTAAAGAACTAGCATCGGAATTTATACCTAATTAAAAATCTTAGACGCACTTTAAATGAATACTCTTACGTATAAAGTTTATATTTGAATACTCTTACGTATTAAATAATTTATTTAGATCGCGGTACTTCCGAATTTGCAAAACGCGGCGCACAAGCACCTTCCTCTGTGGTTTGGGAAATACTAACCGGAAAATATGTTCGTCACTCTATTTATACTGAAAACCCTCACTCCCTCTCTCCAAACAACCACTTTCGTGGCCACGTGCTTTACCCTTGGAAAACCCGGCGGTGTTCACCATCGGCGTTCAAGCTAATATGACCATTATTCAAAATGGCGCGGCGCCTCTTTTGGCCTGAAGACGCAGAGACAATTTATGACGTTTGAATTTTAATGAGTGATTTTAACGGCGCGTGCGTATATTAAGCATGCAACATGTTATAATCCAGTCGAGGTTTGAAATTCAAGTTAAAACTTTTCCCTTTTTTAGGTTTTTCGGGAAGTAAGAATGGCGGCCTCCGTGGTGCAGTGGTCAAAACGCTTGACTCACACACGGAAGGTTCCGGGCTCGATTTCCGGTGAGAACACAAAAATTAAATGTGATTTTTCAGAAGTCTGGATGTTCTGTGATGTAAATCACCATTGTAATAGGGCCTCCTGGCCTATTGTGGTGCAAAAATAAAAAATAAGAGAGATGTTTTACATTAAATTATTGGTCTGAAATTTCCAGAATTATACGCGCCTTGTGTATTTTCAAGAGGAATAAGCTAATACAGTTCGAGTTTTAAGAATCGTACGTCAGAAAGGAACATTTAAATACACGACGAATGTTATTTTAAACCTCTGATATATCCACATAATTAAATAACAGTAAAGGATTTTCTAAAAAACATGGTATTTTTCTGTTAATTAAGCTTTGGGAAATAAATTTAAATCGTTGTACAGTTTTAGTCATTTTCATCTGTTAACAGAAATTCCTAGAATTTTTTAATTTTATTTTTTATTTTTTATACGATGATTTTATTTACGTCATTAATTGATTTATATAAAATGGAACAATTACAGGCAAGACATGCATACATATTTATGTGGATTGCATACAAAATATATAACGACTAATATTGATACATCCATCATCCTTAACAGTTTGCATCGTGAGTGTAAGACATGACTTCAGTCAAAAATTAGGTATTATCATTTATAATCATTTAGGGTGGCACGATCGGGTTAACAAAGTTAGTCGTAAACTTTATAGCAGTTTGCACTCACAAGATAACAGAATTTCTTGCCAATTAATGTTAAGCAAACATTAGTCCAGAGCTTACTTCTTCCACTCCTTGACTATGCGGATGTCTGTTATACAGATGCTAACTCTGAATTACTTGATAAGCTGGAACGATTGCAGAATGTTTGTATACGTTATATCTTTGATCTTCGCAAATTCGACCACATAACCAAATATCGCACGCAACTACACTAGCTCAGTATCAGGCAAAAAAGAAACATTTACATTCTATGACTTCTTCACATTATTTAAAATAATCACACTTTTCCTGTTTATCTGAGAGAGCTTTTCCAGCCTCTACTACAACACGGACTATCTCTTCGTTCTAGTTACGAGAAAACTCTTTTAATACCATTTCATCGCTCTAATTGCCTTGCCTCCTCTTTCACAGTAGTAGCTGCTCGATTGTGGAATAATCTACCCCGCCTCTTCTTTATTTCCATTTAAGTCAAGATTGAAATGTCACTATCTAAATATTGAAGTTTTTTCTTTATCCTTCTTCTTTCCTTCCTATACACTTTCCTCTCTTCATAGTTAAGTGTATTTTTTATTTATTTTGTTGATCTTTGCTTTTAATTTTGTATAGAATCGTAAGATTCAATATTTTTATTTTTCATTTTTGCAACACAACAGGCTAGGAGGCCCAATTACAGTGGTGAATTACATCACAAAACACCGAGGCTTAAGAAAAAGCACATTGAATTTTTATGTTTTTTTTATTTTTCGAAGAAAAAAGAAATATTTGCGTTCTTATGATTTACCCAAATATTTAATTTTGAGGGCCATTTCAACGAGTTGTAAAGGTTAGCAAATATAAAAAAACAAACTCAGTTTCATGATATCCTTTTTAGAAACAACCGGTATCAAAATAGACATAACGGGAATTAAAATAAAAAAAATCTCCCAATATAATTCTTAAATTTTGTTCTAAAATATTAAATTTTGAGGGCCATTTTCAACAAGTTGTAAATAACTCACTATTAGAAAATGGGAATCAAGTTGGGGTAAAGTGGGATTCGAACCACAGACCTTTGGTCCGTGAGTCCGAGACACTAGCCACAGGACCACAACCCGATTAAACTCACATTCTCACCTGAAATCAAACCCGGAACCTTCCATGTGTGAGTCAAGCGTCTTGACCACTACACTACGGAGGCCGCCATGGCCAATATTTTTATGGATTAATTGTAATTTTCTCAAACTAAACCGTTTGGGTAAGTGGGAAGAAATTGCCTTAAGGTAATATGCCCGCCCTTATATGTTAAATTGTATATGTAGGGTAACGAGAAACCACTCCGGTCATCTTTTCCCAGGAATGACAATAAGCAGTTGTCCTGGCTGCGGAATACAAGAGTAGTGCGAGACTGAGATGCTTTCGCTGTAGTGATCGCCAACGTTGGGGGGACCTGACAAGGCACCACAAGAAGAAGAATGTATATAAAGTGTTAAATAAATAAGAACAAAGTAAATCCAAATTTATCATTTTTAAAGTTTAAATGCAAAACAGTCACCTTTGTCACAAGCTTGAAAGTATAAAAGAGAACAAAGCTTAAATTAAAACATCAAGGCATAAAAAAAACATAAGTATTTTGAAAATTCCGTTTTCAATCAAAGTAAAATTCTCAAACTCCTATATCTGTAAACTACAGTATTGACACATACTGCGGTTTTATACTAGACGTGCGAATTGTTCACAACATTTGATATATTAATTATTATTAATGTCATCATTATAGGGGTTTTCTTCTGTAAAATACACAGGTTATAACAATATTAATACATTGCCGCAGTTGTAAGACAGCTAACTGTGAAACTAGCGTCGCGGGTTCGATTCCCGCCAGTTGCAAGAAATAAATCCAAGAAAGATTTTTTCTCAATTGGTCTGAGTGTTGTGCTGTATTTTTCATAACATTTACATTACATTTTTACATTTACATTTTTTTTGCACCACAACAGGCCAGGAGGCCTAATTACAGTGGCGAATTACATCACAGAGCACCCAGGCTTAAGAAAAATCACATTTTAATTTTTGTGTTCTCACCGGGAATCGAACCCGGAACCTCCCGTGCGTGAGTCAAGCGTCTTGACTACTACACCACGGAGGCCGCCTTAACTTCCTGCCATATCCTATTAACCACCTGCTGACAGGCCTCCAAAGAAGAGGCTAAGCGCGTTATTCCTTTAAAATAAAATAAAAAGTATTTTTTAAAAAAATGAAGGTATTAAATCATATTTGTCTCAGTAAACTATTAAATAATAGTTTGTCATCTACTGTCATATGCTCAGACATGAGTTTTAGTTGCCCCGACTCAACACGGATTTTCTGGCGATTCGGGGCAAGTTCACAGGCATGGGTCGTTCCTGATTGTGTCGCTATAAACTATGTCTCTGACAAATCTGTATACAATGTTAGTAATAAATAAAAATAAAGATTCAAATGAAAGAGTACAGCCATAATATTGTACACATGTGCGATAATGAAAATAAAAAAACAAAACCGGTCTGTGGTTCCATGGCTAGTGTCGCAGAATGTTCTTTCATTTAGCTTCACATAGATTAAATAACGACATTTCAAACTATGCATCACATTTAAATGAAATCAAACATAATTTTGACAGATCAAAAAACATAAAAATTTTACATGTAGGACATAAATGTCAAAAGTTAGATAGATTGAAAATTTTAGAAATAAATATGATAAAAAATAATAGCGACAGAATTTTAATAAATCAGCAAATAGAATTCAAAAACTCACCCTTAGTTAGACCCTGTACATTGTAATAAAATAATAAATATTTTTCATATAATAGAATATTCTCTTAAAGTACACCGCCAACACATGTTTCAATAATTTGTCTCACTCTGTTCCATTGAAATATTACGTATTGTACCTTTTTTAACTAATTTTTAAATGTACCTTCACTTGAGAAAATATTTCGTTTTATATAAATTATCCTTACACTGTATAATATTCACCAGCCTGAAGATGCCCATTAGAGGGTGAAAGCGCTAATTGGTCAAAATAAATAAGTGGAAGTGTACCAAGTATTTTTAAATTAATAACTTTTATGTGAATATAAGTAATTACATCATCCTTTAGAACAAACAACAGATAACGTTACATTGTGGGTTGATTTGTGGTTTTGGAAACTCGATACTGAATGAATGAATAAATTTGTATTCTTGATCGCAATAAGAGGTTGAGATCAAGGATAGAACGGACACAGCAACTTTACATTTAGATTTAGATGAAAACTGACTAGCCAGAGGGCACTCCATATTCATGTTAAAATGCTATAATACTATTGATTTATTTGACAAATTGTAGTCTGCATTACTTTACGGGCTGTTTAACCCATTACGTAATTCAAACAATAAATATAAGTTAGAAGTTAACGAATAAAAAACAGATAGCTGCTTAACTGCCGATATGAACAGAAAAATATATCCGTCTTATCCGCATAAGTTGTATTCAGCAAGCGAATTGTTCTATTAATGGGTAAATTCTGACTTGTATTTGTACGGGTTCTGGATGTGTAAAACAGTGCATTAGATCTCGCTCTAGTATAATTATCGGCAACATACAAACTGATCTCTTTTATTATATTTAGATGAGAGATACTTACAGAAATCAGCTTATAGAAATGTTTTCCAAGAAAATTTTGTCGACGAGATTCGAGGGTGTTGTAATCCAGCACCCCTGCTAGAAATAATGATGTATACAAGAATGGATAATTATCATTTTCTTTAAGATATAATTGTGCCAAAAATCGCTTTTGAACCTTATCTATTTCAAAAGGATTATTTTTTTATTTTTTTTAACTTTTTGTACATAATTTATTTTATTTGTACATTGGCGGCTTGTTGCCAAATGGCGATTACTTTCAACCAACCAATAAAATAAGAGTTTTATTTTTATAATTCAAGTTACAGAATATATTCAATTGAAGAAAAATATTAAAAAGCTAAAGATATATAAAAATAGAAATAAACGTATTTGTTTATAAATTACCTTAAATCAAAACTATTACTCAATGGGAAAAACTAAAAACGAAAAAGAGGAAAAAGGAAAGGAATAGAGATTAAGAAAGAGAAAGGAGATGTTTCTTCAGACGTGATTTAAACAGAGATAATATAGTAACATCTTTAATGATGGATGGGAGATGATTCCATACTTCCAGATTATGAATATTCTCTGGATATAAATTTGTATGTTTGCAACAAATTTATATATTAATAAAATGTATTAGTCCGTCGAAGTAAAATGGATTGTGTAATTCAGCCAAACCAATTTTTAAATATCTTTTCAATACTTGTAAGTGAATGTATGTTTTTTTTGTAATATAAATTACATTTAGAAATACAGAGAGAAATGTATTAAACGAAATCGTTTTTTTTATTTTGTAATTTTCTCTGCATATCTATATTCCATTTTGTTGTAAAAAAAATAATAAAACGTGTGTTGTGAAGCGTCCTCGGCTTGGGTTACCCCAGTGAGGACACATAATTTTTATTTATTTTTTAAATCCAAAAATGAATAAATAAATATGTTATAAATATGCATAGAAAGTGTAGTTATTATGTCAACCTATTTTTCAAGTTAGTTCAATTTTTTGTTCATCGAACATGTAATGTTAAATATTTACACACTCGTAACGTAAGCACTCAGAGCAACCAACGATTATTTTACGAGCTGGAGTTTTTTCAGGAAGTTATTTTCAGGTCATCCAACTTATACGATATCACCCAAAAAAAACACATTTTGTTATTTTCAGGCGTTACCAAAAAAGGTAAATAATTTGGATGATGTGCGAATTGTTGTTCATGAAAAAAAAACTCATTGTATTCATGACAAGGGGTCCTTTATATGCATATAGGGGCGTCTACGTTGCCTTGAATTTCTTCTTACTTTCCTAAAACGTTCGATTTGAGAAAATAAGTGTCAATTAATATATTGCAGGTATTTATTTTTTTATCGGGTAATTCAACAAAGATAACATATGACAAAACATACAATTTAAAGGAATTCGTCGATACAATAGTTTTTTTGCGAACAGGACCCGGGGACGGTGTTGTCTTGCCACATATTTGCCGAGTGATTTTGAATAGTGATTTGGAGTCATTTCTGCGAGATGCCTCTTCTGCTGATTTTATTTGCGAATCCAGGAAGCGACGTTTGTCCGAGTGAGCAGATTTTTTGAAAATTATGTCTTGGTATCGGCAGCTGTTTCTAATAACAACAATTTAATCGGGGTCTGTTTCACTGTCTCTCTATACTTTTTGTTTCGCTCGCTTTTCAATTTCATTCCAAGAACCATTTTACATCCACCGCGGACGCACGCTCTCCTTAGCTCGAGCGTCTTGAGGATGCGGCGATGGACCTCGCTTGGACACGTGCTGCGCATGCCTCAGGAGAGCCTAAACTAGTTGCCTCTTCTTTAAACCTTCTTTTAACTTTATTCAACGGAGATCAGGGGCGCTGGATTAACGTGAAAGCAGGCAAGAGTGCTGGCTGGCGATAGGGTGTCCTGGAGGCAACTGGTGATGTCCACGTGCTCCACTTAGAAGGGGATGTAGAAAAGAAGAAAAAAAATATTTTTTGATAAAAAATATTCATTAAACAAAAACGCATAGCGTTAAAGAATTTATAAACATGCGGGAACGTGCGTAAAAAATGCGTAGCGTAGCGGGCGAGAGGAAAACAGAGTCACCAAAACTATGATGTGCTGCCAGGCGTGGCAACTTTATGGCACCATACGTGTATACCAAATAGGTTGGCAAACGTGCAAATTATACGCAATGAACCAAAGAGTGGACCAAAAGCAAACCAGAAATACACTCGATATTAAATTGTCTAATTTTTGTTTTAGTTTAAGAAAAAGAACACATCTGGTAGTAATTCGCGACTTTTGACGGTCAATATAATTATTGTCGGCAACATTTGCGAATGGTCAAATGTCAAATATATACCTGTTTATACCATGTTAAGTAAATAACAGCATTTATCGATACTATTCCTGGCCGATTACCTTTCTTTCCCATCCTTCCCTTGACCCATCCTTATGGTAACTACCTAACATTAAGATAGAAGAAATTCAAAATTAGAGGATTCGGATTTAGAAGAAAAACAAAACAACATTTGTTATTTCAAATAAAATTGTATAAAAAAGTGCCTGAATCCGTCGCGCTTCGTTGAAAACATTGTTAAATTTTATAGTTCATCTAGTGCCCGAAATTGAAGAACATTTATATCATATTAAAGGTAGGTATCTATTCCATGTTCCTATCCTTTCTTCAAATTTTTCCCTATCACAAAACTGAATAAAATTAGTTTTTCATTTACAGTCCGCCTTTTCGTTAACATACCTTAAGGCTGTAGTCTCTTAAAAAGTAAGGAATTAAAAGTAATTTAATGTTTATAAATTGAACGAAACTGTGGCGGCGAAATCTCATTTTTTTTTTTTGAAAAGAAGCATTTTGAATTACACCGCAAGACAAATAAATTTACGAGTTCTCAAAAAAAACTAAAATTGACATATAATGAATTATTCTTGATATTTAATTAGTTTTTTTTATATTGTTTGACATATGTGATGACTACTCGTTATTTCAAGGTTAAAATAAAAAATCTTACTCATGAATTGTACTTAGAAATTGCCATTATATATCAGGTATCAGATTACCCGAACCTTAGAGACCCATAACGGTTCATTTATGGTCGAGTGTTTGTGATGGAATAATAAAAGACATGTTATTTTTTAATTCATATTTAAGAAGTAGGTTCTTATCGCTTTATTTTAAATTAAAGTATTTTACATTTAAACATATTTATAACATTTAAAAATATTTAGTACTTAGTGAATTCACCTTTATTTTTTATAACATGTAAAATTCTATTATTTAGAGAAGCGTAAAGCGAATCTAAAATTTCTGATGTTATTTCTTCTTCCCAAACTTGAATTAAGTTTTTTTTTAATTCCTCAATGTTTTTTGATTTTTTTTTCCCGACTTTTTTTTTCATAATCGCCCATAAATTTTCTATCGGGTTCAAATCAGGGCTATTCCCGGGCCACGTCAACGATTTTAAGCCAATTTTCTCCTTGAATTCATTGATCTATAAAAAAACAATAAATTATTTATCATGTGGTCACAAAATGCATTTAAAAATATATATATTTGTACTCACAAATATATATATTTTTATATATATATTTGTGGCTCTATGGCACGGCGCAGAATCGTCCTGAAAAATTGGGTCCGCGGTATACTGCGTAATGTCCTCGATTGTTGGAATAATATGTTTTTTTAACACTTTTTTGTACTGAATGGCATTCATCGTACCCTGTACAAAATTTAGAGGTCCTAAACCGTATGCTGTCATGCACCCCCAAATCATCACGTAGGGTGAATGTTTAACGGTTCGAGTGACGCACGACGGATGATATCTTTCCCCACGTTTTCGTCGAACTATCTTTCTGCCGTCTGGACCAAAAAGGTTGAATTTTGATTCATCAGAGAAAACAACATTTTGCCAATCCTCCAAGGTCCAATTCTGGTGCTCTTTCGCCCAATCCAGTCTAGCCTTCTTCATTTTGTCCGTGAGTAATGGTTTCTTTGCGGGACTCCGTGCTTGGAAACCATGCTCCAACAGCCGCCTGGACACTGTTTTTACTGAAAATGTTGATGTGCTGGTAGACTGCACCTCTGCGTGTATTTCAGGTGCCGTTAAAAATCGATCGCGCATAACAATTTTTTTTATTAAGCGATCATCTCGGGCAGATGTCACGCGCCCCCGTCCGCTTCCTTTTTTCCGTTCTATGGATCCAGTTTCTTGGATTTTTTTAAATAAAAACCTCACTGCACCTTCTGAATACCCAACTCGACGAGATATTTCACAATTAGATATGTTTTCTTGCGACAATGTGATTATTTTGGATTTTATCGCAATCGACATTTGCTTTGCACTTTCCATGATTGTTGTGTTATGTTCACTCAAACGCGGGTAAAACAAGACTGTTGAGACATTTTAAAATGTAAATATTGTAGAAAGGTGACACATAGTGTCCTTAATTTATTAAACAAAAGAAAGAGGTATCGATAAAGGATTTCTTAGAAAAAGGGTTCAGTAAAGTCAAGGGGCGCGGTAGCAGGTAAACTCGTAATTTTTTTTGTCTTGCGGTGTATATACATTTTGTGTTTTTTTTTGTGGTGGTTTTTAAAAAAATATTTTCGTTCGTGACATCTTGTTGATTAATGAAATATGTAATACATACATATATATGTATATATAAAACATAAATATTAAACTTCCAGAAGTTATAAAACTCATTTGGTACAGTACATAAAAAAGAAAACAAAAACTGGCTCCACAGGTGTCAGCGTCAAATTAATGTCTAGTCTGTTTGTTGGCACCTTTATGCATAACAACTCTCAATAATTACAATGCCAGCAAAATACCATAGATAAATTTATATGAATCTCCAAACCAAATGCGTTTATCGAACAATGGATAATAAAGTTGAAACTAATATCTAAGACTGTCAAATTGTGATAGTTATTTATAGTAAAGTTATGCAATTATTCGAAACATAATTATAATATATTGTGCATTATCAAAACATTAGAACACTGAACATTTAAAAATTATTTGATAATTCCTGTATGCTTGTGCAGAAAATTATTGTGTATTCCAAAAAAAACACAGCATTAGGAAAAAAAGTACATTAAAACAAAAAAATAGACAAATGTTTGGCTATTCCACAGAATCTGATGGCTTCTATAAAAAATATCAAGCTTTGTTTTGATCTCCTGAGCCGCGATAACAATGGGAAGTTATGAACGTCATACTATGGTCATCATGACGGTGTATTTAAAGATAAATTTTCCCGAGCGATTACAAAGATACACAACTAACCCTCTACCTTCAAGTTACCGGTAGGTACATCGATATCACGCGCGGTCCGTTTATATATTGGATGAAACCAATGCTTCCCCAAAAAATTGACCTCTAAACAATCAGTATCTGTTTTTATTTTATAATAAAATCAGCTCTACGAGTAAGTTAACTAATTCTTTAAATAACTACAAGAAAAATTTTATTATCAGTTTGTTGTTTTAATTGAAGCCATCTGGAATGTTCATTCATCAATAACGTCCAAAAATTTGCGACAACCCTACACACAACCTTACGACCGCGCAGGCATGCGCGAACTGGTATAAAATACACCGCGCTTTGTCTGATTCTGGATTATGGAACTACGCAAGTGCTGTAGTTCCTTTGGGGCGGGACGTCCCTACAAAATTTTACAAGTCCGCGCATGTGCAAAAAGATATCTGGAACCAATCCTAACAAACACATCCAGGTTCATTTTCTCTGTATTGTGACGATTTTTAAACAAATTAAGCACTTTAATCGGTTGACACGATGACATTATAATATTAAACTACGACATATAACAATTGTATACTAAAATTATAATTGCTTTATAGTTTATTTTAAAGCACCTAATTTGAATTTATTTGTGAGTAGGCACAAATTTTACCTATGTATGAATGTACCTAGTACCAAATGACTGCTTCCCTAAAGCTAGGGTTTCCTAGGACAGCGGTGCCCGTATCTTTACGGCCGTAGTGAACGGTGATGCGGTGGACAGCCGTCGTAGAGGTGGCTAGAGAGTGGTTTTATTTTTCAACGGTGTTATCAACACCGTTTTTCCAGGAAACAACTCTCTAATTACCGTTACGACGGCTGTCCACTGCATCACCGTTCACTACGGTCGTTAAGATACGGTCACCGCTGTCCTAGGAAACCCTAGCTTAATCGAAAACTTCACCGCACGCTCCTGATTGATATGTACCAAGGGGACGCGTACATCACTGTACACATATCTACGCATTAAAATGACATTCCTTCGTTATGCGCTACCGACGCTCAATCTCTTCGAATTTTGAGGTGGGTACATTGGTATGTACCGACGGGTACACATGTCCACTTATTAAATTTGAAAAATAAATTGTTTCACCGGGCAATTTATGGTTTAATTATAGATTATTTTATATTTTGATGATGCTGTGGTTGCCATTTTTTTTCTTAAAAGCCTCTAAACTACAAAATAGAAATAAGTAAATTTTGAAGTCAAATTAAATTCTGACATAACTGTCAGTTTTTAATCCAAACGGTTAGATGCAGTGGCTAGATGCTATTTTATTAACGTATAAGACCATCTAGCCGTAAAAACATTGCCTCCATATTAAATAAATTTACTAAACGTTATTAAATATTTGTTTACAACCACGTACCGGCTTTTCTATGTCTACCAGTTTCGAAACGTACCGGTTTCTTCGTCAGGACACTAATAAAACCAAAACCCACCATACACCTTCACCATAGTTTTTGCACAAAAATTTAAAACCAACACAACATGCGTTTTAATAAGACCATGCAGTAATTAGGACAAACGTGCACTGATTAGATCATGAAAATATCATCAGGTTCTCGACGCCCTGGACGTCTTCTGCTGACTGTTCGTCGGCAGTTCGGGTCAGAACTACGGGACGCGAACCTGACTTGGGAGGATGCACCGGAGCTAGCAGCCGACTGAGATTCTTGGAGGATCTTTAGGGACACCATATGCTCCAACTTGGGAGCGGACATGGAATAATGAATGAAACTTTGAATGACGTGACGAATTCACATGAATCAACCAACGATAGAATTATTTATTGTGTATGCAGACAATTGGTACAATTACGTGTTAAAATTTAGATACAAAACATAGTTTTATAATGTCTTAACGAGACAAAACGCATCACATTATAAACTCTTGTATATTTAAAAAATAAAAGTAGAATTAAATCAATTAAAAGTATTTTATTTTGGATACCGTACCAAATTTCAATGATAGAGTGTTCGGATAGATTTCGAGTATACGGGAAACCAACTACCGGAGAAAAAATTGCTGTTTTCATCCCACCCTCGTCGCTAGTTGTTATACCCTATGGTGGTATGTGAAGTTCAATAATAAGACTTATTGTAGTTAACTGTGGTTTATTCTGAATGCTTATTATATTGTGGTAAGAGAGCGACTGTTTGCTAGGAGAGACCAATCTAGAATGACATGCCAAGCTGTGTGGGTATGCATACGACTGTAGATATATTGTTGTCACCAACAATATACCTACATTCCTTACAGTATCCTCCTATGGTGGTATGTAAAGTTCAATAATAAGACTTATTGTAGTTGACTGTGGTTTATTCTGAATGCTTATTATATTGCGGTAAGAGAGCGACTGTTTGCTAGGAGAGACCAATCTAGAATGACTTGCCAAGCTGTGTGGGTATGCAGACGACTGTAGATATATTGTTGTCACCAACAATATACCTACATTCCTTACCGTATCCTCCTATGGTGGTATGTGAAGTTCAATAATAAGACTTATTGTAGTTGACTGTGGTTTATTCTGAATGCTTATTATATTGCGGTAAGAGAGCGACTGTTTGCTAGGAGAGACCAATCTAGAATGACTTGCCAAGCTGTGTGGGTATGCAGACGACTGTAGATATATTGTTGTCACCAACAATATATCTACATCCTTACAGTATCATCCTATGGTAGTATGTGAAGTTCAATAATAAGACTTATTGTAGTTGACTGTGGTTTATTCTGAATGCTTATTATATTGCGGTAAGAGAGCGACTGTTTGCTAGGAGAGACCAATCTAGAATGACTTGCCAAGCTGTGTGGGTATGCAGACGACTGTAGATATATTGTTGTCACCAACAATATATCTACATCCTTACAGTATCTTCCTATGGTAGTATGTGAAGTTCAATAATAAGACTTATTGTAGTTGACTGTGGTTTATTCTGAATGCTTATTATATTGCGGTACGAGAGCGACTGTTTGCTAGGAGATACCAATCTAGAATGACTTGCCAAGCTGTGTGGGTATGCAGGTGATAACAATATATCTACAGTTCCACCTACATTCCTTACAGGAAGCAATTCGCCAATCAGCAGAACTCGCCGTAGAGAACTTGTGACGTCACAGGCGGAGTCATTTCAAAACTTTAAAAATCAGCATGGATAATACGACACGTGGTAAATATTTTTTTTAAATTTGGCTTGGTTTAATAGAATGTTAAAAAACAAAAAATAAATAAATAAACAACGAACTTCCTCGATATAAAATTAAGTACTTTGCCGAAAGCAAGGGATGTTGTAAACCTAAGTTGTAAATATTAATTGTGATTTCAAATGGCAACTAAAATAAATAACATTTCGTAATGAGATCCCTTTGCTTAAAACTTAAAGCGTATTGTCTCGTATTAATGATACAAACAGTACAATATTGGCAGGAAATGTTTTTAAAAGTGCGCTTAAGGCTACACGAAAATTAATTAAGTTATAATTGGGGTCTATGTTTTTTTTTTTAACTTAAAGGACGGAGAAGAAAAGAGATCAGGGGAGAAAAAGAACATTTAGATATTCAAAAAAATACTGATTTTAAAAATGTTCATCAGTTTATCTTATCAGTGATACTTTATCATCTGTTACATTATTCGTAAAGATAACCTTCGTCGAATCGACGTAATTAATTTTTTTAAATGTGGTTCCACTTTGGCGCCACTGCGCTCGCCGTTCCTGCCAACTCAGTCGACCTACAGAGCTTGCAGGAGACACCTGTGCCGCTCAGGTAAGTGCACTACTTTCGTGAATACCTGCCGTTCGTCGAAGTGACGTATGGTAATTTTTAATATACCATAAAATATGTTTATCTTTCCAGGGTTAAAAAGCATAATGATTAAAAATTGTTTTTTTACTGACGTTCCTCATATTAAAAAGTTACAAAAACTTTATGGATACAATTTTAAGTCTGAAGAAGAGACCTTAATATTTTTTTAGTTTTGTAAAGTAAGAAATACTTATTTTTGTTAATTAATTTTGTTTAAATACTCAAATAAACATTAATGTTTTTTTTTTGTTTCTTAATGAAAACATTTTATGGGAATATGGAAGTCAACGCATTAACAAGGCTTATGACCTGCCGTTGACTGGTTTACGTTACCACTTTACTCGCTGTGTAACATTAATCATTCTGCCTATGTTTAAATATCCACATTTCCTCAACTCTTCCATCTGTTTACTTTCCTTAATGTTTTGCATTCATCCATAACACAGTGACATTTATAGTGATACATTACCACTCACACAAAAATATTATATACCCTATCGAAAATATGCACACTCAAACAAATCGGGTTGTGGTCCCGTGGCTAGTGTTGCGGACTCACGGATCAGAGGTCCGAGGTTCGAACCCCACTCTACCCCAACTTGATTTCCATTTTCTAATAGTGCAACTCGTTATAAATGGCCACCAAAATTGTAATATTTGGGTAATAATTATAAGAACGCTAATATTTCTTTTTTCAAAAGGTGATCAATCTTTAGACGACAAACCACCTTCAAAACCTACATATTATATTTCATGTCGACCTTGCCAGGTATTCAATCTGGGACGACAGGCATGATGGGCGAACGCACCAACCACAACACGACGAGGCGGACTTACCGACACCCGATTGTTTTTCAGAATTGTATCCGAATAGCCACACTCGGAAACACTCGTCCAAGTTCTCGTCCCATTCACACACATAACTGTATTCTCCATTCGTCCAGAGATAAAAAAAAATACATTATAGGCATAAATTAGGCAAGCATATACGAATCCAGAAAATAAAGTGGAAAAGAAAGCTGTACTGATGTAGAGCTTCTAAAAAATACATTTATGATTCAAATCATTCTGTGCTTTGGGTCGAAAAGGCCCAATGTCGTTAATTACAACATTACAGGAGAGCAGTCATAGTAAACTGTTTGAGATGTTTGAAACTAATATATTATCAATAAAAAAAAACATCACCATATAATTTGTAAAAAAAATGGTTGAAAATTACAATATTTTCATTGACATTAACCCTCTACAAAATATTGACAATAAAAAAATAAATCTGACGTTGGCCCTTTTAGACCTAAGCCAGAAAATCGCAGAGTAATTAATAAATTAATCATGTTACGAATGCATGTATAAATTTTGATAAAAATTCTTTAAAATAGAAATATTGTATGATAATACATTTATATTTATATAAATTTCTTCATATTATTTCAATCATGTTTTAAATTAAAAAGAACAACAACCTACGAGTATTGATAATATTATTGATATATTTTCGACAACAATTATCTAAAGTTATGAAACTATAAAGCATCGTTAATTATCTCATAATACATGTATGTCAATAACTATTTTCTTTGTTATATTTTTTCCGAAATTCAAATATAAATACCTAAATTCCCCATTACCTATTAAACACTTAGCCTTGCCCTTAACTATTGGTTTTTCCCTCAATTATGATTAATGTGCATGCTATAATTCATAAGATTATTTTTATTACTTTTTTATTAATTTTTTTTTTTCCATACACATATTAATTACAAAGAAATGTAATTACAAAAATACATCTTAAAATTAAGCTATAAAGAAAAGAAAAAGAAAAAGAAAAAGAAAAAGAAAAAGAAAAAGAAGAAGAAGAAGAAAAGAAGAAGAAGAAGAAAGAAGAAAAGAAAAAGAAAAAGAAAAAGAAAAAGAAAAAGAAAAAGAAAAAGAAAAAGAAAAAGAAAAAAGAAAAAAGAAGAAGAAGAAGAAGAAGAAGAAGAAAAGAAAAAAGAAAAAAAAGAAAAAGAAAAAGAAAAAGAAAAGAAAAGAAAAAAGAAAAAGAAAAAGAAAAAGAAAAAGAAAAAGAAAAAGAAAAAGAAAAGAAAAAGAAAAAAGAAAAAGAAAAAGAAAAAGAAAAAGAAAAAGAAAAAGAAAAGAAAAAAAAAAGAAAAAAAAAAAAAAGAAAAGAAAAAGAAAAAAGAAAAAGAAAAAGAAAAAGAAAAAGAAAAGAAAAAGGAAAGGAAAGAAAAACTAAATTAACAAATGCTGATATTACGAAAACATGATTATTTGCAGAATGCATTTATTTTTACTTTTAATACTTAAGTAGGTACCTTGAATAATTATATAACTATATAAGGACATTCAATCCATCTAATCTTCACATTCGTTTTAAATACCCTAACAAGGCGAAACAATTGTCATGAAATTTTTGTTTTGATATTTTTATATTTGTAAAAATAATAATAAAGTGTTTAGTAGACTCAAATCAGTGTTTGATTTCTAATATTATAAGTTTAAATGTGGAGTTCTACAAAATAAACACAAAATAAAACTAATCGCAGACGCTTTGAACTTAGAGACCTCTACCCAGAC